>NW_024080642.1:3277706-3351632 GCF_003009895.1 Hyaena hyaena | reverse complement strand
ATCTCACGGTTCGTGGGTTCGAGCCCCGCGTCGGGCTCTGTGCTGACAGCTAGCTTAGAGCCTGGAGCCTGTTTCAGATTCTGTGACTCCCTCTCTCTCTGACCCTCCCCTGCTCACACTGTCTCTCTCTCTCTCTCTCTCAGAAATAAAATAAAACATTAAAAAAAAAAGAAAAAGAAAATGTATTCTATGAATATATTAAAGCCATGAAACTGGACACTTTAAATGTGTCAATAATATGTGGCTTCTAGTTATTAAGAAAGCCACTTTTTGTTTAAAGTAGGTAATAATAAATAAAATTTAGGATCGTTGTTTCTTCTGGGCAGGGCGGATAAGGCATAGAGATGCATGGATGGGGGAGGTGTTTAAGGGGAGCTTCAGGGGTACCTGGGTGACTCAGTCGGTTAAGCAGCTGACTTCAGCTCAGGTCATAATCTCACGATTCGTGGGTTCAAGCCCTGAGCTGCCAGCACAGAGCCCAGAGCCTACTTCAGATTCTGTGTCTCCCTCTCTCTCTGCCCCTCCCTGCCTCAAGCTCTGTCTCAAAAATAAACACTAAAAAATATACATATATATAATAATAATTATAAGGGCACCTTCTACAGTGTTGGTTTTATATATTCTATTTCTTAGGCTGGGTCGTGGATACTTTATTATTCTTCATAATCTCCATCACACACCTTTTGTTCATTAGCTCTGAAGCCTTGGGCAAGTCACTTAGACCTCTCTGACCTGTAGCTTCCTCCTCTAAAAAAAAATGGGGGACACTATGATGTACGTCCTTAGGATTATCCTTTATGACAAAGGAGCTCAGGCTTTCTTTCAAGTAGAAGTTATTATAAAATACAAAGTGAAAATCTGCTGCTCTTACCTCACGAAAATAACCACTGCAGTAGATACCTTTCCAGACTCTCCTGGAACATAGGAGTAATTCTTTTTTTTTTAAGGGGACAATCTTTGACACTGATTTTCACTTAATAAATTGTGAGTATCTGTCAAAGATAATCAGTCTACTATTCACAGACATCTAGGTCGCTTTCCTTTTTTTTTTTTTTAAATGTTTTATTTATTTCTAGGAGAGACAGAGAGAGACAGCGTGAGCAGGGGAGGGTCAGAGAGAGAGGGAGTCACAGACTGAAACAGGCTCCAGGCTCTGAGCTGGCCGTCAGCACAGAGCCCGACACAGGGCTCGAACCCACGAACCGCGAGATCATGACCTAAGCGAAAGTCGGACGCTTAACCGACTAAGCCACCCAGGCGCCCCGGTCGCTTTCCTTATAAATAGATCTTTGCATCTATAAGCTCAATGATTTCTCCAGTCAAAGGGTGTGTGCGTTCAATTTTGAGAAACTCCTCTCCCATGAAGTCTCTACCCATCTACACTATCATCGAAAGTTTCGCCCCGCATCAGGGCTTAACCAGGCTGTGTGTGCTGAGCATGGAGCCTGCTTAAGATTCTCTCCCTCTGTCCCTCTCCTGCTTGCTCTCTCTCTCTCTCTCTCTCTCACACACACACACACACACACACACACACACGTCTTCTCTCATTCAAAAAATAAAAGAAAAAAGCTTCAGAGTGTTTATTTCACTACATCTGCAACAACTGGAAGAGGTATTCCTTATTTTAAAATGACAATGTAACAAGTCAAAAGTGACATCCTGCTTCTGTATTTCTTTTTTTTTTTAATTTTTTTAATGTTTTATTTATTTCTGAGAGAGAGACAGAAAGAGAGAGAGACAGAGAGAGAGTCAGCATGAGCAGGGGAGGGTCAGAGAGAGGGGGAGACACAGAATCTGAAACAGGCTTCAGGCTCTGAGCTAGCTGTCAGCACAGAGGCCAACGCGGGGCTCGAACCCACAAACCGTGAGATCATGACCTGAGCCGAAGTCGGACGCTTAACCGACTGAGCACCCCAGGCGCCCCCTCTGCGTTTCTTTATTAATGAACGTGAGAGTCTTTTAAAAATATTTTTAAACAAATTTTATTTCTTCTACGAGTAGCCCATTCTCTAGCTTTTGCCTGTTTTCAGTTAGGTTTTTTCACCCTTACTTCTTGTTGATTTTAAGAGCTCTTTAAGTATTAAAGATGCTAACTTTTGTCTTTCATACATGTTGCCAATATTTCTTCCTAGGCTTATGTATTTTTTTTCTTTTAGGCTTTTGTATGTTGTATTTTACCGAACACACATCTTAAATATCTACACAAACAAATCTGATACTTTTCTTGCTTTGACATCAAAGTAGTAAGTCTTTCCCTCCAAGACGATAAAAATAGTTATCCATATTTTCTTATTTTGTGGCTTTGTGTTTTGCATTTAAATCTTTAATCCACTCGGGACTTTTTGTACATGATGAATACAGATCCAGCTTCATTTCTCCCCGCCACTAAACATCCCAGCAAAGATTTAATAAACCAGTGGTATGCTAGAGCTGGTTCATACTGGCTCCTGAGAGAGTATTACAGTTTCTGGTATTTTGCAAGCTGACTGTGAAACACAGGCATTATTAAAACTTAAATTATATAAACTTACAATGAAATAAACCACTACTAGGAGAAAGGTAACAAATACTCAGAAATCATCGCTTCCTAATTATTTTAATATGATTTATGCTTGTAAGATTACCATCTACTTTATCTGTAGGGTAAAAATACTTCCTAATGGTGTGCTACTGTATTTCTTTTTCCAATTCAAGCGTTGGTGACTTCACATTGGTAGCCTGAAATTGGCCATTACAGGAGTATTTACAGCACAGGAACTGAGCAGCCCGACAAACCAGGGCTGTTTTATTTTCCAGAGACCCTGTGAAATATGCACCGGCAGACCATGGAAGTAAGCCATTCTTTCTCATTACTTTTTTTAAAGTTTATTTTGAGAGAGAGAGAGAGAGAGAAGAGACAACACGCACGTACCCACACACGTGGGGGGAGGGGGCAGGGAGAGAGAATCCCAAACAGGCTCCACGGCACAGCCCAGAGCCCGACTGGGACCTTATCATACAACCAATGAGATCAGGACCTGAGCTGAAATCCAGAGTGGGCCACTTAACCAACTTAACCACCCAGGCGCCCCTCTCACTAATTTGAAAGAGGATGGCTAGTACGTACTAATCTGTCACTTATTCATAAATTTATAGAGCAGAACGCAGAGCTTAGACTTGCATGTATTTTTTTTCCCTGTGCTAGCATCACAGAGGGCTTTGGTATTTTGATGTAGGAGATGAGGCTTTAGACAAAGTTTCTATTTTTCTAACATGAAGTCACAGTTCTGCATTGAGCATGTATTTTTCCTAAACCAGTCAAAAGCATTCGTAACTTAAAAGCAGATTATGGAAAGGAGGAGCGAAACAAGGGCTATTTGAGGGATCGTTGGTTACTGTATACCATTTTTATAATAGGGCTCTTTACTATTAAAAAAAGGGGGGGGCGCCTAGGTGGCTCAGTCAGTTAAGCATCCGACTTTGGCTCAGATCACGATCTCACGGTTCGTGGGTTTGAGCCCTGCGTCTGGCTCTGTGCTGACAGCTCAGAGCGTGGAGCCTGCTTCAGATCCTGTGTCTCCCTCTCTCTCTCTGACCATCTCCTGCTCACACTGTCTCTCTCTCTCTCTCAGAAATAAATAAACAAACAAACAAATATCGAAACACCAAAAATCAAAATCGCCACCAAGAGGTAGTCTGAATGTCACTGTTAAGTGTTCCCTGATCAAAATTCCTGTGTCGCATGAGGAAGTAGGGCTCTACAGAATGGCGAGGGCCAGGGATACTCTTCTTTGTGACAGCCACCATCCCATCAAACTCAGCATTCGCAACCTTCAGTGTAACGAAGGACACTAAGTACCCACCCAGGACCATACTCCACTCTGGAGATACAGAAGAGACATGGCCGCAGCCTCTGGAACTCATTATTTTCAGCACATCAGTGGGTAGAAAATGTGTCATAGAGTGGTTATAAGCATTTGCTTTTATTAGCATTGAGAGGGAAAGCAAGACAGAAACAGAGGATTTTGATCCATCTTCTAAGAAACAAGCCATCTACTTTAGGAGGGGGGAAAAAAATCAAGGGATAAAACCTAGTTATTTAAAGTTTTTCCACCTATGGAGAGAAGCTGATACATGCTGATAACCACATCTTCGGTATCTACACGAGTTAAACATCACAGGGTCCCTATTTGAATGGCCCTACTGCTGAGGTACTTTAAGAAGTCAGTGATTTATTTGCAGATACTGACATTGACTGTATCGACTAAGCCAGTACCTGCTGCCTATATATTTCCTTACCTGTCACAAGCCATTTCGATTTGAACTCCAGCTACTTCATTCTAAGTGTTTACGTTATGAAACTATGTAATAACGGGGTAGACTCGAGAAAATAACCCCCTTTTGCACATAAACCAAAAGACTTCACTTTTAAAGACTTGTCACTCGGTTTCTAGTAAGCATAATATCTCATATTGTAGCCTAGGGAGCAAACACAGCAGCTGCCCTTTTCACAGACACAGTTGTGCCTTGAGATACACAGAGCAAGGATTTTAACCACTTCCAATCACTAATATTTCAGACTTTAAAATCTATTTCTTAGGGATTTGTGCTATATATAGAAATAATCATTACCCTTTGGGAAACAATGGCTCATTTACTGAAAATGAGTTTAACAAAGGAATTATTTGGTACTGGAAAATACAGAGCAGTGAATTGGGTGACACAAATCACAGCAGCATCAGCTCATGTGACTATCAGGGTAATTTACTTAAAAAAAAAAATACACTAACTTAAATTTGAGCTTCAACAATGGAACATCCTCAATCAGGTCCTCTGTCACAAAATGGTGAAACCAGAAATTAGGTTATTTTGAAAATGTCCCTTTACTCCCAACCTGAGATAAACACCACAAAAAGGAAAAACTTTGCAGAGTGGAATATTTCTATCCTGCCTGAAGCCTAGTTTTGACTGGTGTATGTTTCAGTTACACATTTGATTCACACTGAATTTTCTTTTAAGTATTAAGAGAATAAATAGCATTCCAAAAGTCACAAGCTTGAAAACTTCCAATTCCTTCTCTAGTTGGAGACCTTACAAAACTTAATACATGGAACAGCAACTTGATGCAGGGACCATAAATTTCTTAACACTGTAAGTCTAAATTTAATCAAAACCCAATCTCAGGAAGTTCTATAGAAACAGCCTCCAACCAGACAAAGCCAAAGTCACAAAATGTCAATCTAGAAAAATGGTTTATGGGTATATATCATTATTCAACTATTTCAAATGTCCTGAGGTTTAAAATTTTTCAAAAAATAAAAGAGGGGGCCATGATAGTCTCAAAGCAAATATACAACACAATTACATCTAACATGAAAAGACCGAGTTGTTTTCCGCCAAAAGCCTTGTGGCTCATGACATTAAACTTTTACCAGAAACCTGAGAGTCACTGGCACACAAAAACCAACCAATGGAGTAAATACTCCTAATTTTTTTTTTTCAGAAGCACTGTTCTTGGTTTCATTCACAGAGTTTTTGTCTTTTATTTGTTTTGTTTTGCTTTTATAAGAACACTTCCTCCAGTTGCAATGGGCATTAAGTTGAACAGGTATTTCTGGGAAAGCAGCAAAAGAGCAAAGGTTCTGGCTCAGCCTCTAACTAGCTGTGTGACCTTGAACAAATCTCTTAGCTTCCCTGGGTCTCAATTTTCCCATTTATAAAATGAGGCAGTTACTTTAGATGCTTTCTAAAGTATCTTCCAACTCTCTAGCTCCTTTCAAGATAGAGCTAGCTTTCGGCTTGTGAGAATGAAAACATTAGCCCTACCCCCGCCACCAAAAGGCCAAAATCTTTGTGGTGTTACTGAAACAAACAGGACACAAAATTGTAAATACCCAATGCAACCGTGATCCCAACTCATGATATTAAAAACACACGCATTCCAGATAAATAACTGGGGGGAGAGGGAATACACCAAACGCTGTCAGTGGCTATCTCTGAGTTGTAGGTTAGTTTCCAAGTTTCCTATAATAAACATATTATTACTTTGATAATGGGGTGGGAAGAGGAAGTTAAAGAGGAAGGAAAAACCCGCCTTTTATGTGCTAAAGGAGGTTTTCCATTGGGAAGGCAGTCTACAACTTGAATGAATTTTTCAAAAACTGTTGGAGCTAATCAGCACAAGAAATTTCTGCAGCAGTCACACACCTAATACCTAGCAACGGCCCGACAAAAGCTGTTAGCTATTTGCCCTAAATTAGTAAGCTTTCAGAGGCGCTCTATTTTTTCACTCAAACTGGAAGTAATAGTAATGATAGTCAACATTTACATAGGGCCAAGCACAGCTCTGGGACTACATATGCCTCGATTCGCTTAATCTACAGAATTGCCCCTAGGAAACAGATACACTCTTAGTAATATCCCCATTTTACACATTATGACCAAGAGGCACGCAGAGGTTAAATAATTAGCCCACAGCTATAGTAAGGGCAGAGTCAAGATTTAAATCCAGACTGTAACCACAGTTACTGGTGCTTCACTACTACCCCATACAATCCCTTTGTACTTAAATCCCGTCCTCCTCCGGTCATTCTTTCCCTGCTTTTGTTCTCTAGGTTCTTCTGAACTACTTTTCTTGAAACCGGATGTGGAAGAATATGGAAGTGCTGGGATACAAAGACTGGCCAAACTTTTAATTTGCTAGCTTCACATTATGATTCATTTCAAAATCATTACTTCAAAGCTACAGGGAGTATAATTTAGCCTCCATACACATCACTAGGTAAATAATACTGTAACGTCTGAGGAATTAAAGAGCACTAATTGCTTAGATGAAGACTGGAATTTACTGTTTGGAAATGTTGCTGAAAATACTCTTTTAATACAAGGAAGGTGCTTTATCGATCGACGTTACTTGTCCTCGTGAATCTTCTGCGAAAAGAGCCCCTAAAACTAACCTTTGTGCCTTTCTAAAATTTCTAGCATTTTGAAATGATATTTTCAAGATCTTATAATTAATAATTTTGATTTTTAAAAGAATGCACATCAATATTTTGAACACTGGCTTTAATACACACCCAGTTAACGTCACAATAGCCCCAAGTCCTGTAACATGCAGAACGTGGGAAAAGGAAAACAAGAGGCCAAGCAATTAAACACGGCTGAAGGTTCTCACCTAATTCTCAGGCAATTCAAGCCCAAGCCAAGTATACCTGTGTCCCTTTCTCTGCACAGTATCCACATTACTTGCCAAATTTTATGGCTTCTGGATTACTCTGAATAAAGCTCAATTTTCCCCACATCTGTATTATTAAATTTTTAGCCCTGTCAAGGTAAACATGGAAATCAATAGTTTCCTATTTTAAACAACTGAAATGAGAGGGAAGTGGAGACGAAGGCCGGGGGGGGGTGGGGGGGGGTGGGATTTGCAGCAGGCTGCCTGTTAACTTAGATGTGCAATGAGATAATCACCCGATAATTGCCCCCTTTGGGTACTTCTGTACTGGTAAGATAATAAAGTGAAATAAAGTCACCTGGTTTACTTCAATTTACTTACACAATTTGCAAATCTGCAGCTCTCTGCCACGGTACATTAAGAAAATTAGCATGGAAGAAAAATCACCTGCTTATGTAAATTGGAGGATGGTTTTTATCCATGCAGACAGGAAAAAAAAATAGCTGCAATCTGGGTCGAATGACTAATTTTATCTATTTGTTCAAATGTCTCTCTTCACCTTTTCTCTGTGGCTCAGGCAGGAATTTTAGGTCAAGGAAAGGATAAACAAAAAAGTTTCTGTGTTGTCCATTCCCCTGTAAGGCATCTGCTGCCTGACACTACCGAGCCCTATGCTACTTAAATTGAAAACAAGACTTGAGAACTTTATCTGGATAACAAAACCACAACACTGAGAGAGGACAGAAATCAATGGGGGATATCTGATCTTACCGGGAAGGAGAGCAAACATGGCAAGGATCAGGCACCAATTTTGCCTTCTGCTACCTTAGGCAAACAAGGGTTCAGAAAAGAAAAGGAAAATACTCCAAATAATTCAGGGCAGTTGGGACAACTTCTCTACAGAGAACATTATTCCACTTTGTTCTATAAACGCGACCGGTCAAGATCTTCTGAGTCTGATACAAATTAGATGAATGCATTCTTGGTAATTAATGACTGCCTTCCCAGCATCCGTTGCTGGAATTCATCACTCCCGTTTATAACTGAATCCATCTCCAGGTCCACGGTGGACCTGATTGCTCCAAAAGTAATCCTAGCTCTATTGACAGCGACTGGTTCCGAAATCAGTATACAACCAATAAAAGCAAAAGAGACTCCAGAACTTTGCTGGTCAATAAAGTAGTCAGTACACTTTGTTGGGGGGTGAGGGGGGGCGCAGAATTTAAAATACCTAATCAATAATTTTTATAGTAGTAACATGTTAAAACGGCAATATTTTGGATACATGGAATTTAATAAAAATATACTACTAAAACTAATCTCACCTGTTTCTTTTCACACTTTTTAATGCGGCCACCTCAATATTTAAAGTCACATTTGTGGCTTGTATTATATATCCACTGGCTAGTGCTGCTGGTTTGTTGAGGGCTCTGTGAAAATGCGCTCTTCCTATTGTGGAAGAGCTTTAGGAAGGCAAGCTCCTGCTCTATCTCTGGGCATTGCGAACTGCCCTAGAGGGCTATAGCCTTAAAGCTGTGACACAGTTCATTCTGTGGGAGGTCAATCTGCAAACTAGTAAATTCCCTAGCCAAATTCAGAATTTAAGAGATTCCTAAAAACAAAACACTGCAAACCAACTTGCTAATGTAAGCACTGGCCCCCAAATCATTCTACCTGATTACTCACACTCACACAAGAAGACAAAATATTTAATATGAGATTGTATTTAAAAATTTTTAAATCATTCCGTATATTTAGGAAAGCAAGAAAATCCAAAACGCTAAAAGGTAAAGTATTACCAGAAAAGTAGGAGCAAATTTACATTCAGGAAGGAATTGATTGCCCATCTGCAAACAGGCAGGCTCTTCATAACGAATCCCTTTCCGGTAAGTCAATAAAAGAAAATAAATCTCTTGGACATTTGCACATTTAAAATCTGATCCCAAATTTGAAAACTCTATGAAAGTTACCACACTGGAAGAGGGTTACGTTTATCTCGTTTTTCCTTTAAACAATTTTAGAAGCTATTCAACATCTGTACTCCTGAAGAAAGCTGTCATATGGTCACGAGCAGGCTGGACTTTCCCACAAAGCCTCGACGCTTTATAAACGTTAGCGCAATTTTATAATAGAAACTTAGGAAACAGGGGCACCTGGGCGGCTCAGGTTATGATCTCATGGTTCGTGGGTTCGAGCCCCATGTTGGGCTCTGTGCTGACAGCTAGCTCAGAGCCCTGGAGCTTGCTTCAGATGCTGTGTCTCCCTCTCTCTCTGACCCTCCCCTGCTCACGCTGTCTCCCTCTCTCAGGGGAAAAAAAAAAAAAGAAAGAACAAACTTAGGGAACACAGGATTTTATGAATGAGGAAACAAAGACTCGGAAAATTTAAATCACTTTATCAAGGTCATAGGGTTGTTAGCAGCAAGGCAGGACCAGAACCTTGTCTCCGAGCAAGTTTGGCTGAGTACTCTAATACCTGGTCGCTAAAAAAATTCTTCCAGAGGAAACAGCACCTTGAACATGATAAACATCAAGTTCCATGGTTTATTAAACTAGAAAGAAAAACTTGGGATTTGGGAGAATTTGATTCATGATAAAACAAACTGCTGCTATTATTTAGGACATTCTCTAGAATCAAATATATACATTTCATGTGTATATCAGAGAGAGAAAAAAATCACGCACACGTTCTCAAATGCCACCGATGAGCTACCTGCTAAATTCAATAGTTTTCTCCACCTTCATTTTCTTTGACTTTTTTATCTGCACCAAAGATCACTCCCATCTTCCTAATAATCTTCTGCCATGCATACGTTGTCAGTCACTATGAACATATTTTCCTATCTGACTGCCCTTTAGTTTTTCCTCCAATAATTTCTTCCACCTACAACTCAGAACACTCCCCAAGGCTCAGGCCTCAGCTATCTGCACTCTTGTACATACATACATATAAATATCCGAACAAGTCTGTCTCTTACAAAACTTTCCACAGTTGCCATTCCCAGTGTTTCAGTTTTATTTCATTACCCGCCCCAAAGGGGCCTTTTCAGACATTTTCCCCCCAGGCTCCCCATGAAATGTTAATGGCATAGATATGCTATGTATTTATATATGTATACATGTGCTTTATTCATAAGAAGAGTAAGACTTTGCCCCTCTCCCTGACCCAGTGGGATCTCTTCAGCAGAACACTCCGATTTTAGGGTCTAGGTCTATTTTGTCTCCCTCCACCCTGTCACCTCCCACCTCACCACACTTCACATCTCAACAACTCCAGCCCTACTGTCTCCTGCACATGAGCCCATCCATCCAGAATGTCCTTCTTCATTAGCTGACTCTAATTCTTAAAACTCAGCTGCGGTATTACCTCTTGTAGAAAGCACTCAGGCCTTCCAGAGAAATCTCTCCTCTATGTTCCCATAATATGCAGGGAATCTCTCTCCTGCTGCATTGACGGCAATGAATATAATCATCCATTACAAGTCTCTCCCCCCAACTAGATCATAATCTTCTTTAAGTCCCTAACATCCAGCACAGGGCCTGGGAAATAGTCAATGACCAATAAATAATTACTTAAGAACAAGCGAAAATACACCCTTATGTTTTTATTTAATGATTTCAAATTTAGTTTCAACTCTCCACCAAGACTCCCTCAATGCAAGGATGTATTATTTTGCACACTGTTTACTTTCCTGTAAGTTCCTTCAGGGCAATATCATGACTTAAACATCTCTATATCCCAGTACAAGCACGGAACAGATAATAGCGGAGGCTTGGCAGAGTCTGCAAAATTGTTTATAGAATTAAATATCCTCATCATTGCCTACGATAGTTCTGGTCCCTTGTAGGTTGACAATAAAATATACACGGACTAGTGAGTTCCAACAATGCCGAAACCTGCTGATAGTGGATATGATTCAATTAGTCAAACTAATTCAAAACACCGATAGGAAACTAGGTTTAGATAAAGACTGCCAATCATAATCCATGGCAGGCATCACTGTACACACACACCCCCACTCACGCCATTGTAATCAACTGGTAAAGTGCAATTCAGTATCGTTTCCTTAGTTTCCTCTTCATAATGCCAGAGTGCTAAAATTTTTTCTAATGTCTTTTGGCTAGGAACCTTAGAACCACCAACCAAGTCTATGATGACTTGTCACATGCTTATTGACAGTATTGTAACTGTTGCCTCAGGCACTCTCTGTATTCCCCCGTAAGCAACAACTGGATCAAACTGACAAGCTATATTAGTTAGGAAATCATTGTTGATATGCATTAGGTGACCCAATCAACAAATAATTCACTGGAGTATTATGGGTACACAGGGATTCAAAAGTAAAACCCAGGGGCAACTGGGTGGCTCAGGAGGTTGGGCGTCAGACTCTTGGATTTTTCGCTCAGGTCATAATCTCACGATTGTGGGGGATGGAGCCCCGTGTCAGGCTCTGCTGTGACAACGCGGAGCCTGCTTAGGATTCTTTCTCCCTCCCCCCCCAAATAAATAAGTAAACTATTTTTTAAAGTAAAACCCAAATACAACTTTATAATGAAAGAGCTTCTACCCAGTGACTTCCTTCCATTTGGTTGGTTAACAAATGGAAAAGTTTCTTTGGCTTTGACCACTTCCATAAAAGAAATCAGATTGGCATAACAAAGAAACATACATTATATAAACAATGGATTCTTAAACGGCTGGGACTTCAGCAGATCTAATAAAAACCACCAAGAAAGAGTCACTCAATTCTACAATACAGAAATCAGGGAAAACTCTCATACTCTGAGTTGTGAAGATAGTGAAATGTTCCAGAACTCCATTAGAGGACAGCCTTTTAGATCATGGACCATTTCTACAATTGCCCATGCTTTGAGGGTAAAGCTCTGGGAACCCCAGAACTTCGATCCAAACGTATATTCAGTTAAATACATTTTGCAAATATTCTTCCAGCAAGCATAGGAAGGGTAACTTTATCTGCCCCCATTTCTTCTTCAGGACATGCATCTGAGTGATGGCTACAGGACATGTACTGAGTGATGGCTAAAAAAGTTGCATGTAATTTTGAGGGATACTGTCGTTTTGGCTGGTTTGAAAAAGCAATTCTTTCTGAAATGCTTTTAATAAAAAAATCTTCATCTTCTTGCCTTCTGAGCTAATAATCAATGGCGTAACATAAAATTTCTGCCCAAGAATAAAACGCGTTTCTTTTGCTGTGTTGTGAATAAAACAAACGAATTCTTTTGCTGTGTTGTGGTTTTGTGTTATTTTTGGTGTTTGAATATAATTCGGAAAACTCTTGTCAGGAGCCTAAGTACAAAATGACTTCCAATGTTACAAGGCCATGGAGTTTGTATTGCTGAGAAACCAGCTCAGCACCATTAGACTGCTTTACTCTTATTCCCTAACTCTTTGCCTTCTCTATTTTATGACCGTGAACCTGCGGTTTCTAAAAGTAAGCGCGTCTGTAGTTAAAATTAACAGTATAGATTTCCACATTTCTGGTTTCACACGGATGCTTTGCTGGGTCTAGAAGGGCAGGCACTGCTCTGGAAAGCTCTTTTTACAAAGCAGCACTCTGCCCCCCCACCCCCGCCCTCCCCCCAAGAATCCAGCTGTGGCAGTTAATCTTGGCTGTTAGAAAAACTTCTCAATACTACAGATTCTTAACCTGTACAACACAGTTAATAACAGAATACACTTCGGCACACTCCTCTCTCTGATGCAGCTAACTCCAGCATTTCCCCTAAACATATCCCAAAGCATGCCCCACTTTTCCAAACTAAAGTTGGCTGTTTGGGGAGTAAAAAGTACCAGGGAAAACATCAGGGGGAAAAAAAAAAGATGCCTCTAATTTTCACAAGATGAGCAAGCTAGACGGTATCTGCCATGCATGAGGCTTTACACTGAATAATTTTTCATTAAGTCACACATATTTCCCCCACCTCACCGAGACCTTCTTTCGCAATTCACACGCTTTCATCCAAACACAAGCAAAATGAGTTTCCACTAAAGCTGAACTTTGATGATAAGGATGTCCTTCATTTGTTACATTCTGAGAAGAAAAAATTAATTTCCTTCCCACTATGTAAATACAGAACACTTTCTAAAACAGTGCAGAGGAACTGACTAGAACACCTACCAGGTCCATACAGACATGTATTTTATATATTTCAATGTGTTTTAAATTATTCATTAATAGCACATATGTAGCCTATAGCACAACAAAGGGGACACTTTATGGTATCTGAAGTCGTGCCTCCAAAAACAGTCTGCATGTTGGGATTTCACCTGATAAATCTGGCCATATATGAAGCCACTTCTGCATACATTAACATACCATTGTTTCTACTAACAATAACTACAATAAAAACAGCTAACTTCCATTGAGTGCTTACTGTATGCTAGACAGTATAATCATTGGTTTACAAGGATTACCACATTTTACCGATCCTCAAGGAGGGGCTATTATCATCCTCATTTTATAATGAGGAATAGAGAGGTTAAACAATTTCTTAACATGACACAGCTAGTAGGTAAGTATCACTACAGTGATGCTTAAGTTTTGAAAGACTTACATAAAAGTAACCTGCTGAAGGCATTAGAATAGTAAAATTCAAAGTTCTCCAACTTTGCTTAGAGTACAAAGGCAACAGACCAAATGAATCCCAGAGTATTTGATCTTTCAATGAATCACATAAGTTAAAAACCAAAACGCTAATGGTCTATGCAGAAGCATTTCCCAGACTCATTATCAAGGTGGCACTATAATGCCATTAATTCAATCAATATTTCTGGTTGTCAATGTCAAAACTGTCTGGGTGGTGCAGTCCTCAAACTTCTCTCAAGTGGTCAACTTCCTCCAACCCTCAAAAATAAGCACTTCGCGGGACACCTGGGTGGCTCAGTCAGTTGAGCGTCCGACTTCTGCTCAGGTCATGATCTCGTGGTTCGTGGGTTCGAGCCCCGCGTCGGGCTCTGTGGCTGACAGCTAGCTCAGAGCCTGGAGCCTGTCTTTGGATCTGTGTCTCCCTCTCTCTCTCTCTGACCCTCCCCTGCTCACACTGTCTCTCTCTCTCTCTCTCTCTCTGTCAAAAATGAATTTAAAAAAACACTTAAAAACTTAAAAAAAAAACTGGTGCTTCGTAAGCCCCTGAAGACATGCTGCAATACTCTGTCCCAAGGCTGTCACAATTTTAAGCACTGCATACTCACTTTCCTCTGGCAAATGTGAACTACAGACAAATAGATACTTACATTATCCTCCCCAAATGACTGAGGTTTCTGTGTGGGGGTTGTTTTGTGTTTGGGTTTTGCATTATGAAAACGTCCAAATGGACATTTGGAGCCTTGACATCTGATAAAGAAGGTCAAATTACATATGATGCTTTGATGACCCATGAACAACATTCTATCATTAGAATGAATGTAGCCCAGCCTACCCTGTGACCATATTACCACGTAAACTGGAACCCTTACTTTGAGATAAAACACAGCAGACAGTTGTTAATGAAACCTTAATTGAACTGTCAAAGCACCATCTTGACCAGCAAGCTAATAGGTAATTCACTACTTTTACACAACTGTCCAATACTGATAAGTTATTCCACTAGTTAAATTCAGCTGAGAGATAAATCAAGGCTAAATTGTTCAGTTATAAATCTGACTGGTAAAAGGCTACACCACTTCTACAAATATCCTTCTGTGTCTACATACAGGAAAAACAATATTGTTCAAAATTACATGCAATGTTTTCAGACATCAGTTAATAATTTGGGGTGCATGTCCTGAAAAAGATAGGAGAGCAGATATCGTGTCCTTTCGTGTGGTATGCCAGAAGAAAAATACTTGTAAGATGCACTAAGCATATTAGAGGGGGGCCTGAGTGGCTCAGTCAGTTGAATGTCTGACTTCGGCTCAGGTCATGATCTTGCAGTTTGTGAGTTCGAGCCCCGAGTCAGGCTCTGTGATGACAGCGTGAAGCCTGGAACCTGCTTCAGATTCTATGTCACCCTCTCCCTGCCCCTCCCCTGCTTGCTCGCTCTCTCTCTCTCTCAAAACTAAATAAACATTAAAAAAATTGTTTTAATATATCTGACTCTAAGTGGATTTTATGATGCCCAAGTAGTTATATGGTGTTTTAATCAAATGATGTTATCACTGGGAACATATTTTTATGTCCTATTTTAATGATTTTAGAAAAGAGTTTCAGGTTCATTAGGTGTTTTCCATATTAAAAAGAAAAATTCTGGTCCAGTTAGTTAAAAACCAAAAAAAAAAAAAAACCAAAAAACAAAAAACAAAAACAAAAACAAAAACAAAAACACCTCACTAATATCTTTAGCTTGGGTTTCAGAATAGTGTGCAATTCACTCTGGTCTGGTGTTCAACTCTTTAGTTTTAACAACTCTACTCGGGTCGTCCATATAGCAGCTAAGTTCCAAATAGAATAAGCAATTCAGACAGCAAGTCATCGATATGTAAATATAAAAATAGAAAGGCATTTGCATACTAAAACACACACCTGGAACTCTTCCTTTTTTTTATAACTGAATTGTACTTCCCTTGTAACAACCGAGTAAAAGCCCTCAGTGCAGCTAACCAGAAAAACTTGGTCAAGGAAAGAGGGGCCTGACCAGGAAATCAAGCCATCGAGCAGCGAAGACGCCAGGGCACTGTGCTAAGTGCCGCGGAGGAAATGAAGGACCCAGGAAGACACGGTCCATACCCTCGAGGGGCTTACAAACCTAGTGAGACAAGGCAAACACAAAACAACGGGTGTACAACAGAAGACGGGTGTCCAGAATGAGGTACTCTTCAAGTACTGGGAGCCAACTCTCGGTGACAGGAGGCTTTCAGTCAATGACAGGACCTAGAATGGACTCCAATCGAAAACATTCCGTTTTTCACACACATGAAATTCAGAACAGCCTCTCCCAGAATGTCTGCTGTGGGAGGTGTTCCAGCATTCCCAGTTCCTCACCTTCCTCCCCTAAAAAAAAAAAATCTTTCCCTTTCGCACTGCCTTGACGTGAAAACTCTACAAGTCACATCACCGTCCGAGAGAAATGCAGGACCATTTTTAGAATATGGTCAAGAACGCTGCAATCCACTTCCCCTTCAGGATCTCTAGTTCTTAATACTGTATGTAGAGCACTAAAAAGAAAGAGAACATTCAGGTCTAAGAAAATCCAAGGTGTCAGTAAATCGATGACAAAATGTGCAGCACGGAACCACCGTGTCCCCGTCCGCGCCCCCCAGGCCCCACGCCTCTGAAATCCTCAAGGGTTAGGCAAGGAATGGAAGTTCACGGTGCAATCCCTGGGGACAGGATACGAAAAGAGAAGGCAGGAAGAGACAGGTCCCTGGGCAGAGCCACTGAGAGACACCATTACCGGCTATGCTCTTTCCCACCAGGAATCCTGGAGAAGGGAGCCCCGCAATAACCTCCCTGGGGAGCTAGCTGGGAAAACACTGGACCCTGCTAGTTTAAAAACAAACAAACAAACAAACAAACAAAAAACAGATCACTTAGTATCTGTAGCCTAGATTACAAAATGTGAAACATACATGAAGACGGCCAGATATAATGCAAACACGACTTTCACATCGATTACAGCGTGAAAAACAATGACAAAAGGAGACATTTACCAGGCTTCCACAGAGTTCATTTTCCTGTAGTGATGGGGGCTTTTCTAGACATTATCAACTATCTATTTTTGAATGGCCTGAAAACATCAATTCCTCTGTCCACACTAGAATACTTAATCCTCCAGGAAAAAACAATTCCGTTTGTGCTAGTTCTGACAGCAACGGCACCTCCGAAGGTAAATTCATTTTATCATAAACTACTGATCTTCCCGAGAAGAGTAAACAGACAAGATGTTGCATCTCAGAAGCGCTGGGACTTTTTAAAACATCCCAGCACTAGCAAAAGTGGAGCAGTTTCATACGTTTCAAAAGAATACTTCCTACTACAGCCACCAACCAAGGGATAACAGCAACTTAAGAGGCACTAAATGACACTAAATGACACTAAAACATTACACTGAATGTGGGCCAGGGCACAGCTACAGTCTACTGACCTCATTTGTGGTACTCATGTGTGATGCTATATTTAATGCATTCTTATCAAAAAAGCTAAAGCTACATACTTCCCGACTGTAGCTTTAGGGTTTAAAATAAACCACTCCAGCAAGGACTTAACTGGTTCAAGTATGAACCCTACCTTCCTTCCCGGGATCATGATCACAACCCAAGGAACGAAAAGCCAAGAAGGGACCTCAACGTAGTTACGCAAGGATAACCCAATGACAAGACGAGGCTACGGAATCAAAGTAGGGATCGTCTGTGACATCCGCTGCAACTGGGCGACTCGCTCGAACGACCTCAACCGGAAGAGAAGACCAAGGTCTGTTGGGATGCACGCTTCGCACCTTCATCTACGGATCCTACATCCCGGCCGCTGGCCCAGGTTCCAAACTAAGTTTGGCAGACAGCCAAACATGTCGGTCACGCATCAGCAGGCGTCCTACCAAGGCAAGGGCCATGACTCAAAAGCATAACCCCAGAGAGCCAACACAGAGGGGCCTCTTGACCAGGGATGGGAGTGGAGGGGGTCTTCCTACAGCTGAGCGGCTCCATGATGGTCCCCATGGAGAAAAACACGGCGGACGGCTCGCCCAACTTCGTGGAGAGAAGGAACCACAGGTGGCGGGCTTCTTTGGATACTCACCAGACAACACCAAAGGCTCCATATCCAATAGGTCTATCCGGCTCTATATCCAGCTGCTGTTGTGGATGATGCGAGTGTTGATGGTGGTGCGCCTTAACCGTGGCAGCTGCGGCAGCCTGTACCTGAGCGGGGGCTGCTGCAGCCGGTCCGGGAGCCTGACCCGGGGCCGGTGATGGGAAATATGGCTGTTGTTGCCCAGGGTTTAGCATGGCTGCGGCTGCGGCCGCCGCCGCGGCCGCCGCCGCCGCCGAAGAGGTATGCTGCTGGACGGGGTGTACAGCAGCGGCCGACCCCGGATGAAGATGGTGTTGAGGGTGGTGGTGGTGGTGGAGGTGAGGAGGAGGGAGGTGTGGCAGGTGGTGGTGATGGTGGTGGTGGTGACCTGCTGCTGCTGCAGATGTACCGCCATTGTAAGCCGCCATCATTTTTGCGTTGGCTCTTGCGCCACAAAGAGACATTCAAAAAAAACAAAAATGCCCTTTGATTGGAAAGCAAACGGGGTCAGGCTGTCATTTGGCCATTTAGAAATGAAGAAACACCACGCGCTCCACCTCGGAAAACATGGAGCGGAAGCTGGCTTTAGGTCTTCATCAGTCAATCCAAACAAGGCCGAGGGTCTTGGTGTCTACTTTGGGGGTGCGCGTGTGGGGAAGGGTGTGGGCTGCCCGCAAAAAGAAAAGGAAAGGGAACAGAAAAAGAAAAGGAAAAAGGAAAAAGGGACCCCTTCCCCCCAGGTTTCCTGCCACAAGTGGGTACTAAAACTCCATCCTTAATTGGGGGGAGGTTCCAACTTTGAATGTGGGAATGAAGGCCAAACCTCCCGACCCCCTGAACTCCACGCACGAAAAGGATCAGGAAACACGCCACCCTTGGAATCTTGTAAGAGGGGTGACTCATCTACCCCTTCCATTCCCACATCCTTTTCTAAACACCTACCACCTCCTCAAAAATACAATTTTAAAACAAAATCCCAACCGCCCCAAATGCAAAAGATGGGGGGAAATTTCCAGGGAAACCAGCTTCCCCCCCCCCTCGAACTCTCGGGCCTTCCTACATCTCCCCCTACTCCTAGTCAGGCTGACCCGACTGGAGGGTGGTGCTAAACTTTCCAGAAGAGAAAAGAGCCAGGGAAGGAGGCAGGAGGGAGAGGGTGAGCAGAGCAGGCGACAGGGCAGGACGGAGAGGAGAAAGAGACCCGGGGCAAAGTGAACGTAAGGAGGTGCGGGGCGGAATGAAAGAGAGGTGGGCAGCACTCGGACGCCCAGACACAGGGAACCGCCCCGGGATGAGGTTAGGGTCCCGGGGCCAAAGAATAGGAGCCCCGGGAGGCGGGCGGGGTGCAGTCGGAAGCGGGCTGACTCCTGCCCCCGCCGCCGGCTGCTTCTGCTGAGGAGGGTTGGGGGGGAGAGCGGGTGGGTCCCCCCGCGCGACGGCCCCCGCAGGGCTCAAGGCTGCTCCGTCTCCCCCCCTCCCCCCCACCCGGCTTCCCGTCCCCGCGGCCGCTTTCTCCTCAGTCGCTGCCGGCCGCTTTCTGCTCAGCCGCCGCCTCCTCCGCCGCCGGTGCCGCCGCGGCCGGACTCACCTCCCCTAGCAAAGCCGGATAGAGCGGAGCCAGCGGCGGACACGCGCAACCAGCCACCGAGGCCCCGCCCCCGCCTCGCACTGACCGGCTGCCCTGGCCAATCCACGCCCACCTGTCTGCGTCTGCCTCCAATCCTGGGCCCGGAGCTTCAGACAGGCGCACTGTTCGGCCAGTGGCAACAAGGTGTGGGTCTCCTGGGGAAATCCCGCCCCCGATCCGGGATGGGCAGATAGAGAGACCAATCAAAAGGCAGAGTCCGGCCTGACCGACAAGACTGAAAGCGAATTAAAAACCAAAGATCTCCGTGACATTTTCTTTCGCCTCTCTCCTCTTTTCTTTTTCTTCTTTTATTTTTTTGGCAGGAGCAGGAAGCTGCGTGCTAATCCCGCCCGCAAAAGCTGGAAGAGAGGGTGGAATAAAAGAACCAATCACGAGCCGGGGACCAAGAGCAGAGCAACCAATCCTTGGCTTGAAGATGAAGTGGGATGGGACTGGGGTCAGATAGACACTTGATTTGACAAATGAAAAAAAAGATTGATCTCGGTCCCACCCTTCAGGTCTCCTATAGGTCAGGATTGTGGGGCATTCACTGTCGTATCAGCGACGACCTCTTCGGGGGCGGGGCCAAGGTAAGGGGGTGGGGTCTACAGTAAGGGGGCGGGAATGAGACGAAGAAGGCGGAGTCCCAATCATCGCTGGTCCATTGATGAGCCATCTCTTACCGTTTTTAAGTCATCAAGTGTGGAGAAGAAATAGGGGGAGCAAAAAGGGATGTCGAACTAACGAAACTCAAGGTCCAAGGTTCCTCAACAAGACAGTCACAGAAGAAACTCAGTAGACTGATAGTTCATAGCCTATGGCTGGCTGGTCCTCCATGGCTAATCCTGATCTTGGCAGAAAAAGGTGCTGTCTCCAACGTTCACAACTCCACTCTCAATAGATGATAAACCTCTCCTTAAATACAAATTAAATACAAGTTACAAATTAAAGCAACAAGAATAATAAACTTAACCACAAAGATGGTAATTTTCTCCTGTATGTTCTAAGTTTTAGTCATTGAATAAATCTTACTAAAATAACCTCTTTCTTTTACCATCGCATAACCTCATTTATTTGAATTTACTTTTCTTTTAAAATATGAACTAGGGGGGCCTGGGTGGCTTAGTCGGTTAAGCGTCCGACTTTCGCTTAGGTCATGATCTCGCGGTTCGTGGGTTCGTGCCCCGCATCGGGCACTGTGCTGACTGCCAGCTCAGAGCCTGGAGCCTGTTTCAGAGTCTGTGTCTCCCTCTCTCTCTGACCCTCCCCTGCTCACGCTGTCTCTCTCTCTCCTAGAAATAAATAAAAATAAAATAAAATATGAACTAATAAGCTTATAGAACCTTCTCCTTATGAAAACTGCACTCAGAACCCTAGAGATCATCTTTGATTTCTCTTTGCCTGCCCACTCCTTCCCTTCTAATCAATCATCAAGTCAAACACTTTTTTAAATCTTGTTTATTTTGAGAGAGAGAGAGAAGAAGCTGGGGAGGGGCAGAGAACGAGAGAGAGAGAGAGAGAGAAAGAGAAAGAGAATGAGAATCCCAAGCAGGCTCCACACTGTCAGCAAAGAGCCCCACTTGGGGTTCAATCCCACCAACGACAAGATCATGGCCTGAGCTGAAATCAAGAGTCAGAGGCTTAAGGGACCGAGCCACCCAGGCACCCCAAAGGGTTTAAACACCTTTAAATGCTTCTTAACACCCCCCTTTCTCCAATTACCACAATATTACCCTGATTTATGCCGCTAGCATCTTTAATACATCTCCCTGCCTGCAGGCTAGCACATCTCTATTCCACCCTCCATTTAAAGTATAGCAATCTTTTAAAAACACAAATCTGACCATGCCCCTGCCTTTGAAAAAAGTCAATAATTGTTCTGCTTGATCTTGTTCTCACCTTGCTCAATGATCTTAATCTATCACCTCCCCCCTCCATACTTCTGACATTCTAAACTTTCAGTTCCACAAATGGTTTGTTGCTTCCGAACTTTCATGAATATCTTCACCCCCAAACACTCCTCACTCACCTTTCGCTCTTCTAATTTATCGTTCAGATGAATTTTACCTTCCCCCCCCCAAGAAAGTTTTTCCTGAATCTGTTGTAGACTATGTATCTCTGTTACATATCTTCATCATACCGCCTCCCTCATAGCACTGAGAATTCTATATTTTAATTGCTTACTAAGTTTGACCATGACAGAAAGCATGTCGGTCCCACTCAGTGTTGTGTGCTCAGTTCCTGGGGCGGGATCTAAAAGGTGGAGACACTTAGTGAGGAGTCGCATGAGTTTACTGAGTGCAGGAGTAGTGGACACAAATCCAAGCTCTGCCATCTACTAGCTCTGTGACCTAAGCAGTTTAAGTAAACTTTCTGAGTCTCAGTTGCCTCAACTGAATACAAAGATAATAATAGGTGATGTATTTAAAAGTTCCTGGGCAAATAGTAAAAGTTCAATAATGTTAATTCTCTTTCCCTGTCCCCACCCTCATGTAATATTTGGGATGCCTTTCCAATTTCTCAATGCATTTCAGTCTCTTCCTAAGTGTAGTTTCCCAGAAGCTTCTTAGAAATGTACAATCTCAGGTTCTACCTCAGATCTATTGAAACAAAATCTCACTGGCAAGAATCCGTTTAATAAGCCCTCCAGGTGATTCTTTCACACACTACAGTGTAAGAAGCATTGGTCTAGAAGAAAAGGGCTGAGTCTTCTCAAGCCTTGTTTACTTTTCAGCACCAGAAAGCACTCAATATATGTGAAGTAAAGAAATACACCCAATCCACCAGCAAATGATTGCGTGCTAAGAACCATTTATTCCTGCCACAAACATTTATTGGGCACCAGCTATATCTAGGCATGATGCTAGGTTCAGCAATGGGGGGAGACAAGATACATGACCTAACAGGGGCTCTGCCATTCGGGGGCTCTAAGTCTGATACAGGAATTCCTGCAAGTGGTGTGTGCACACTCCCTGTGGTCCACAAAGCGAGCCATCAGACCCCAGGAGGGAATTAGTACAACTTCTGTTTCTGCTCTGTTTTTATTTCATCTTTTCAAATGTCTATTTTGTCAGTGCCTTACAATGTTCATAATATATAGGGCAGTGTACATGTATTATAACTTATAAATAAACAAAAATATGTAAATCGGGGATTTGTGCTAAAAATTTTTAGCAAAAATATTAAGAAATGATTGGGTTATAACCACTTGATGTTCATGGTTTAGATCAACTCTCCAGTAGGAATATGAGAGCCGCACATGAAATTTTAAATATCCTAGAAGTCCCATTAAAAAGCTAGGAGAAATAAGGAAAATTATTTTTAATATATTTTGTTTAACCCAAAATATCCAAAATATTGTCATGTTAAAGATGTAATCAATAGAAAAAGAAGTTTGTATATATATGTCCTGATCATAAGTTCTGATACTAAGTCTTCGAAATCTGGTGCAGGGGTGCCTGGGTGGCTCAGTTGGTTAAGTGTCCAACTTCGGCTCAGGTCATGATCTCATGGTTTGTGGGTTCGAGCCCCGCTTCAGGCTCTGTGCTGACAGCTAGCTCAGAGCCTGGAGCCTGTTTCAGATTCTGTACCTCCCTCTCTCTGACCCTCCCCTGCTCATGCTGTCTCTCTCTCAGAAATAAATTTTTAAAAAACATAAAAAATATATAAAGAAAAAAAAGAAAGAAATCTGGTGCATATTTTGCATTTACAACACATCTCAATTGGATTGAAAATTCAATTTCCTCAGTCACACTAGTTACATTTCAAGGGCTCAATAGCCTCATGTGGCTAGCAGCCACCATATTAGACAGCACAAACCTAGATCATGGGTTTGACTCCCTACTCTGCCCCTTACATGTGGTGTGGTCTTGGGCAAGTTCCTTATCCTTTCTTGGTCTGAATTTCCTTGTTCATATAATAGAGAAGATCCTTGATTTTTCCAGTTGTGAGGATTCAAATTGGCAACTCTGGAAAGCACGTAGCCTGGGGCCTGCCTAGCTCCTCATCAGTGGCGCTAATAGAGGTGGTTATTATTAGTATTACAATCCCAGGCAACGTGTCCTAAGTGTCAGATGAGAAATACACTTTGGGCACTGCTCAGTTCATGTCCCCAGCATTCCATCCACGTGGCTCTGGCCTGACAGACACTCAATTCCCCTTAAACACATCACCAGACAGTATAATATCCGGCCCTTTCCATTCTGTTCCATTTTCAGGAGCTGAGCATGATGAACGAGAAGTCGGAAGTGAGTCAGCAGGATAGCACTTAGAGCCTAAAAAAGCAAGCAGGACATCAGAATGCCTAAGCAGGAATAGAATGTGCAGGAAGTGGGAGGTGATCTTCCCTTTCTTCCAAGAACTAGCTCCCCCCATGAGTTGTCTGTGCAGACTTTGTAGAACTTGGGCCAGGGCGAGAGGTTTTGGGGAAAGGGTATTGTTAGAGGACCACAATGGGAGCAACTCATGTTCAGCAGAGCTGGCTGCTCAATGGGTGTTATCGCATGTGATGAATCATCACTAAGTTCCATTTTGCAAATGAGGAAATAGAGTCAGGAAACCAAGGTAACTTACCTAACCTCACAAAACTAGGGAGTGGCTGGCTCTGTAGGACACATGGTCTTTCCACTGCCCCATACGGCTGAAGGGAATGGCCAAGGAAGTAGCACCATAAAGTACAGGGAAGAATAGGCAGAAATGCTTCTGCTTTCAAATCTCGTAGCCCAAGGTCTCCATGAATGAGTCCTTGATACCTTCTCAGCATTGGTTATCCAAACTCTCGGTGGTAGGCAGGTAGGAGCACCTTTGGTCTTTCAGCACCCACCCCCTCCTGAATGATCCTTTCTCCCAGCTCTGACTCCTTCCCACAGGCCCGGACTATGCTTCTACTTCTTATTCTACCCAAGTTCTACTCACTTTTCAAGGCTCTGCTCCGGGAACCTTAGGTCTTTCTTGAAGCCTTTCTCTTAAACTAGGCCCCTGGCATGTCTCCCTTCCCTGAAGAACTTAGACATGCAATGTCTGCAACATTTACTTGAAGCATGCGATGTTGTGGATAAGTTTTCAGCCATGTGACTCAAAGGGCACTTAACACCTTTGAGCTCAGTTTCCTCATCTGTGAAATGGGGGCAGTAGTAACTACTTTGAAGTGTAAAGTAATATCTATTTTGAAGGGCCTTTGAGAGGATTAAATACATTCAGATGTTAGTATATGAAATACCTAGCACAGTACCCAACACAGAGCAGCCACTCAATACAGGTAGCTGCCTTCTGGCTTCTCTGTAATTTTTACTGATCATTTTTCCCCCTAGTATCTCCATTTCAAGTGCTCTTCAGTTTAGGGAGTTGAGGTTGGGGGATGATATATGATACTTAAATCTTAATAAATTGTAAATTGTTTCTCCCATTTCCCCTCATCTATTTTCCTGTGGCCCTTTATCACCCTGTGACAGGGCACAAAGCTGTCGGTGCTAAAGTAAAGCCAGAGGTTTGATAAAAGAGAGTGTGAGGAAGGCTGTAAACATTTGAGCATTTGGTAGAATTGTGGGACAGAGAGCATGTCCATAATCAACTATAGGGAGGCATAACAAGGGAAGCCAGACAGGACAGTGGAAGAGTCAATCTGGGCACAATACAGTATCAGCAGTCAGTACCAATGAAGATAGATATGGGGCCATAGTATCAACCTGGGGACTGGGGAAGACCAGGCAAATTCAAGTTCATATGTTATCCAGGCCTTCCTCTGAAGTCGTGGGACTTCTTTCCCTACAGCTGGGCCTCCACTCAACTCAACAACACAGCCTAAGCCCCATGAGAGTTTCCTCTGCATGTATCTGAGGACTTCGGCTTCATCTTACCCCTCTCCATCTTTCAGCCCCTGGGTGGGATATTGGTCCCATCCCTAAACCCCAGGACCAAACCTTAACCCTGACCCACATTTCTGGCCAGGAGAGCCAGACAATGTCCAATAAATACTTCTCCACTTCCCAAATGAGTCAGTGATGAATATTTTATCTTAAAATTCATTTTTATTTATTTATTTTTTTAATGTTTTTTTAAATTTTATTTCTAGGAGAGAGAGAGAGAGAGAGACAGCGTGAGCAGGGGAGGGTCAGAGAGAGAGGGAGTCACAGACTGAAACAGGCTCCAGGCTCTGAGCTGGCAGTCAGCACAGAGTCCGATGTGGGGCTCGAACCCACGAACCGCGAGATCATGACCTTAGCGAAAGTCGGACGCTTAACCAACTAAGCCACCCAGGCGCCCCTTAAAATTCATTTTTAAATAATGCTTTAAAATGTATAATAAAATTGTTATGTTTAACATTTATATGTGCCCTTTATTCCTTTGACTTCTAAAGTCAACATATAAAAGTATAAATCACATGCATTGGACATATGATAAAATGAGGCATGTTTCATAATGTCATATGGGATGTGTACTGTGGATCCCTTTTCAGCTTGGACTCTAATTATAACAGAGATACTTTTTACTAAATGTCAATAGTGAGTTTCACACAAAACTTCCACCTATCAACCCCTAACACAGCAAGTTACAGAGCTCAGCCTCCAGAAGAGAATAAAGGGTGTCTTCTCTGAAAGTCCCCAAAGACACCGATTCCAGTTTCGAAAGAGCTGAGTCTTAAATAGCCATTCCGGGAATTAGCAGGTAAAACCAAGTTCACTAAGACTACATGGGGCACGGTGTAGGCAAAGACTGATTCCCAGACTTTGCTGCACCCTGGGATCCCCTGGGAATCTTTAAAGTCTGCTGATACCTGGCTTTAGTGATAATGCAGGTAAATGTTTAACAATTGGTACTTGAGAAAAAAAAAAGCCCTGGTCTGTAGGTAATTTCTTTTTTTTTTTTTTTAATGTTTTTTATTTATTTCTAGGAGAGAGAGAGAGAGAGAGAGAGAGAGAGGCAGCGTGAGCAGGGGAGGGTCAGAGAGAGAGGGAGTCACAGACTCTGAAAGAGGCTCCAGGCTCTGAGCTGGCAGTCAGCACAGAGCCCGATGCGGGGCTCGAACCCACGAACCGTGAGATCATGACCTAAGCGAAAGTCGGACGCTTAACCGACTAAGCCACCCAGGCGCCCCTCTGTAGCTCATTTCTGTGGGCTACTTCCACCATGGTTAAATTTAAGCTCCTGGTATGACTTCATTGAAGGTATAGTTGGGCAGAGTAGACACCACAGGGTCTTTTAAGCCAGGTGGCAGCTGCCCGCTGGCTGGCACCCACCCCATTTAACTGGTATAGGCTGTGATCTGGACATCAGGATTTTCAAATCTTCCCCGGAGATTCTAATGTGCAGCAAAACTTGAGACTTCTGGACTAAGGGGCCTCATAAGGAAGGGCCGGAAGCAAGAAACAGGCTACTTCTTTGTCGTCCTGGTAAATACAACCCGCAGCTAGATTGTAACAGTTGCCTCAAGTAAGTACATTTTCTGCTGCCAGGCCAGCCTCCAAAGGAAACTAGATCATCAGCAGAAGGTCACTTGGCGTGCCTGGTCTCAGAGCATGGAGTGGGTGGGAGTAGGGGCATGGAGGGCAGGCTGTTAGGAGAGAAGAGCCGGGGACATTGGGCCAGTGTAACTATCTGACTGGAAATTGCTGAGGGCCCTAGAAACACTGAGAAAGTCCTGTTCCCAGGACACACCTCCAGGATGTCATGACCCTTCTGTCAAAATCATCTTTATTAGGGCGCCTGGGTGGCTCAGTCAGTTAAGCGTCCAACTAAGGCTCAGGTCATGATCTCACAGTTTGTGGGTTCGAGCCCTGCGTCGGGCTCTGTGCTGACAGCTCAGAGCCTGGAGCCTGCTTCGGATTCTGGGTCTCCCTCTCTCTCTGCCCCTCCCTCACTTACACTCTGTCTCTCTGTCTCTCTCTCTCTCTCTCTCTCTCTCAAAATCAATAAACATTCAAATAATTTTTTTAAACCATCTTTATTCTGACCAGGTAGCAAGCACTTGATTTGCTTAATTCTTAATTGTTATACCTTCATCTATGCTGATTGAATTGTACCTAAACCTCCATGTTTTCTTGTATAGACGGCTGGCTGAGCCCTACCTCCGCATTCCCGGAGCCCCTTCTGCTTATTTCTATCATGGTGCTTATCACACAGCCTTACAGATGTTTACCTGGTCTGGGAGCTCCCTGAGGGTGGAGACTATGTTCCTATTTTTCTCCACATCCCCCAGGGCCCAGCATTGGTTCGTCAGCTGAAGTAAATGGAACTCATCCATCACATTATAAAGCATTTAAAACTTACTTTTAAAAGCACAAATAAGGGGCACCTGGGTGGCTCAGTCAGTTAAGCATCCAGCTCTTGATCTCATTTCAGGTCAAGATCTCACGGTCGTGGGATTGAGCCCTGCATTTTCTCTCTCTCTCTCAAAATAAATTAAAAAAAAAAACTTAAAAAAATAAAAATAGAAGCACAGATAATTCACAAGCAGAGTTTTGTTTCAAAAATTTCAAAGTTTGCTATTTAAGCAAAAATCTCCCTGACCCTCTCATCCAGTCCTTCTCTCCTCAGAGGTAACCACTATTATCAGTCAAGCATGCATCCAAACTAGACTGTTTTGTGTGTATTCATGCACATGCCCATTTAGAAATATATGGGGGGTTGGGGTATGTTTTAAAAATACATGCTATTATGCTACACTTATAATTTTTATAACGTGCTTTTTCACTTAACAATATGTTTTTGGTGATCTTTCCTCAATAATCTGTTCATCACTTTTTGTTCTTTCAAGATGCTGAGTTCAAAAGGAGACCCTGAGACAAGAATTCAAGGGCAAGTACTTCAAGTGAGACATGATTCCAGAAAATACCAAAAGGGAAGTGGGGAAGTGAGACAAAGAAGAGAAGGAAGCCAGTAAAGGGTGTTTCATTACGCAAGTCACACCACTGTAGGTAACCAGAGTTCAAGTTCATTGGGGAACTCCAGGAGCCAATATGTAACATGAATGTAAAAACCCTCTTCCTAAAGAGAGCTGGAGTATTTATCCATTAATTCCCCATCTACCATTGGCCGAGGGCTACTTTAGAGAAGCATTAACTAGTATTTACGGCTTGCCATGTGCCTGGGCAGAGAGCACGCGCTGGTGTCCAAAGAAAGTCCTTTGTCAGTATATATAGGTGCTAGTCGTTAGAAGTCTGCCTACAAACACAGGTATGGTAAGTTCCCGGTTATGCAGGTAGAATGCTGACAGGACCTGTCTTACTTTGTTAAATAATTTCCCATTTAAATTGCTTACATTTTTTAGCTTTTACAAATAAGGCTTCAACAAATGTTTGGTATTTCATTGAGTCCACAGGTCAATCTGAGAAGCATCAACATCTTAACTCTATGGAGTCTTCCAATACTTATGAATACAGTATATCTCTCTGTTTACTTAGGTTTTCTTTAATTTCCCTGAGCAATGTTCTGTACTTTTCAATGCATAGATCTTGAACATATTATGTTAAATTTATCTGGAAGTATTTCAAGATTTAAAAAAAAAATTTTTTTTTTGAGAGAGAGAGAGAGAGAGAGAGAGCGAGCAAGAGCACATGAGTCAGGGAGGAGCAGAGATAGAAAATTCCAAGCAGGCCCCATCCTGTCAGGGCAGAGCCCAACGCACAGGGGACTCGAACCCCCAAAACGTGAGATCACGATGTGAGCTGAAATCAAGAGTTGGACGCTCAACCTACTGAACCACCCAAATGGCCTCTCAAGATTTTTTAATGTTATTGTAAATGGTATTAGTTGTTAAATTTCATTTTTCACCAGTTCATTGCTGGTATATGGAAATGAAATCGATTTTTATGGGGACATTGTATTCTGTAGCCTTGGTAAATTCATTTAGTAGTTCTAGTAGCTGTTTTTCTAGATTCTTGAGGATTCTCTAATCTTATTAATCTACAAAAACTGGTTTTATCTCTTCTTTTCCAATATTTAAGACTTTTTAAAATTTCTTTTTCTTGCCTTATTGCACTGGCTAGCACCTCCAATGAACTGCTGAATAGAAGTGATGAGAGCAAACTTCCTTGTCTTGTTTCCAATCTTGGGAAACTGTTCTCCCATTCAGTCTTTCAGCATTAAGTGTGATGTTATTGGTTGTTTATTCATAGGTATTTTTGGTCAAGTTCAAGACGTTCTGCTCTAGTTTTAACCAGCATTTTAATTCAAAGTATTTTTTGTTTACATTTTACAATGCTAAAAGGTTTTGGGACTCTAGGTCTTGGCTCTGTGTTTTCTAACAGTATAAAACAGAGTGTAGTTTTGGAGTCAAATAGGCTTAAATTTTGCTACTTTCGAACTATGTGACTTTATTCAAATTCTCTTCTCCCTCAATTTCCTCACTTATAAAATAAGGATAGCTAATTAAAATTTCAAAGTTATTGTGAATGATATTCAGTTTGCTTGCATGTATTTGATACACTCAAAAAATATTATTACCCTCTTCCCATCCCTTGCCTTCTACTTGTGATATGCTTTTGACTTTATAATGACATTTATAATGTCTGCCCAAATTTCACAATAAGGGTTTTTTTTGATGGGTATTGGTCATATAGAAAGGTCAAGATCTCATCAGTGGATGACAACTCTGTGGGTCACAGTAACATGTGACATCCAGTCAGGTACTTCCCTCTGCCAACTGCGGATTCCATAATTACTCCCAGACTAAGACTTCCTGGGATTAGCGTGTTGTCCCAACCACTATGAAAACAAATGTAGTGTTCCAAATGATGCCTGATTATGTCACGTTCAATGCTTTTAATAGTATATCCAAATGAATGATTCACAAGTCTTGGCTCCAGTTCAGATGTACAGAGAAACTTTATTATTAGTTCATACACCGTCTTCCTAGGCCTGGAGTTCTCCAGCTCTGAACATAGCAGGAGTTAAGAATACTAGGGCAGGGGTGCCTGGTTGGCTCAGTCAGTTAAGTGTCCAACTTCAGCTCAGGTCATGATCTCACAGTTCGTAGGTTCGAGTCCTGTGTCGAGCTCTGTGCTGACAGCTAGTACAGAGCCTGGAGGCTGCTTCAGATTCTGTATCTCCCTCTCTCTCTGACACTCCCCTGCTAATGCTGTCTCTCTCTCTCTCTCTCTCTCTCTCTCTCAGAAATAAATAAAAACATTAAAAAAATAAAACAAAATACTAGGGCAAAAAGTGTAAAAATGATGTTATAATTTCCCAAAGGGTGATTCCAAAGGTCAGCCCCAGAGCAAGAGCCTGATAAAGTGTCTCACATAGACTTCCATAGAACAAGAAATAATAAGGATGATTTGTGAGTTCTTCATAAAGCTAAATGCACTGTCCCTTTTTCTGAGATTCTATCTCTCCTACCTTCTGGATGTGAAAATGTCCTTATATTGTTATTTTATGATGATGGTGATTTGTCATCCTTAGTTGGTAAAATAAGTTCACAAACTTATCTCAATCTCCCGCACAGTACCAGCAAAAGAAATGTTCCTGGCCCGAGAATTAGCAGAGAATATCATTTCTGGGAGAACCTTAGTGTGCCTAGATTTGTGCTATGGTAACAGATTGTCTATTATCATTATTACTGAGAGCAACTGTGGACCTGCTTGGAATCACTTCAGAATTCTAGCCTCCATCCTTCAACTAGAGGGTGTCAGCCCCAGTGACAGAAATGCAAGGGACTAGGTGCAGAGGCCCTGTGATGCTCTAGTGGATTGAGGTCAGCTTCGCCTGACCCAAAAAAAGTATAATTGTCAATATGATAGGTCTAAACAGAGGGATACATAAGACAAGTTGAAACAAGTATAAAAGTGGATAAACAACAAGAAAAAGGACCCACATCAACATGTTGAACATTGAGACGGAACCCAGGATTGGTGGGAAGCCTGGTGTAGGGTTTTAGAGACCGAACCATGAGTGAGAAGAAGCTCAGCCAACTTGGCAGAGGCTTAACCTTGTAAGCCTCCGTTTCCATAGCTGCTAAGTGGAAATGATCACCCTGCCTTGTCTCTCTGGAGTGTCTGCCTGTGGATTGAATGATAATGGATAGGAGGGTGCTTTGCAAACTACAGCGTCCCAGACAAATTTAAGAAATGACTCTCTTTTACTTTGTTGACAAAGGGGAAGGCAATATTTCTAGACACATGATATAGCTCCAGGCAATCTCTTTACTGAGAAGAGATGATGGAAATGTACATGGTCTGTAGGCTAAATACTGTCAGGACATGTTATCACCAAATAAATCTGGATAATCGTATTTTTAACGCCGTGTTCCCAAACCTAGTAACTAGGCAGAGAGCTCAGCTTTGACGAGATGCTGCATGCAAAGTGGGGTCCAAGGTTCGCAAAAGGACAGCCAGGGTCTGCATCAGTGGCTCATACCTCTGTATTCTAGGCAGACATCTCAGACCATATTTGGACTGTAAGGGTATGCTTGTGTGAATTCAGAAGACGGTTCACCTGAAGACCTCTCCTAGCATAAGCAGATTTTTCATCCAACAGCAAGTTATTTCAATTGCTCTGAAGTCCATACAGTTAGAACACATTCACATCATCATCATCTCTTTAATAATAACAGTTATTTATTCAGGCTACGTATGTAGGGGGACTATTTTAAGTGTTTTTTTTTTTTAATATTTTTATTTGTTTCTTGGAGAGAGAGAGAGAAAGAGACAGAGACAGCGTGAGCAGGGGAGGGTCAGAGAGAGAGGGAGTCACAGACTCTGAAACAGGCTCCAGGCTCGGAGCTGGCAGTCAGCACAGAGCCCGACGCGGGGCACGAACCACGAGATCATGACCTAAGCAAAAGTCGGATGCTTAACCGACTAAGCCACCCAGGCGCCCCTTAAGTGTTTTAACATATTATTTTGTTTAATCCTCCCAATAGCCTTATGAGGTTGGTGCTATCATTATCTCCATTTTTAAGATGAGGAAACTCAAGCACACAGAACTAAGTACCTGACCCAAAGTCATATTTCCTATAAGTGTCAGAGACTGGGTGAACAAGGCAGTCTCACCCAGGTTTAATCTACACTGCTCCTCTATTTTTATTAAACTCATGCTCTATTCCAGGCACGGACCAGTAAGCTACAGAGATTTATAAAATCAAATCTGTGCCCTCAAAAATTTCTCAATCTAGTGGGGAAGAGAGAGGCACAGATAATTATAATATAATGTAATAAGTCCTACAATAGATATGTTTATCCCTCTCATCCTGATTTATTTTCCTCCAAAGCAACCTACATATTTACTTGCTTATTTATTATCTGTCTCCCTCTACTAAAAGTATAACCTCCATGAAGGCAGGGTTTTTGTTTCATTCACTGCTATATCCCAGCATCTAGAGGAATGCATGCTAAGTAAATATATTTAGAAGCTGCCTTCAAGGCACAGGAGTGGAAATTAAATAAAAGCAAACAGAGATGTCACAAAACATCACATAATTTCCTTGGTGATCAGGATTGACAAGATCTTGGTGGAATGGACTGTGCTGAAAAGCTTCAGGGAGAAGAAAGGACATCAGCTAGAACTTAGGCAGGAACATTGCCCTTTAGATATCCTGGAGTTGTTTTTTGTGTAGGGACATATACATTCCAGTCCACCCCCTTACTTCCGCATCCCCTCCAGCCATATTGAGCAGGGGTTGTCCTTTTCCACAACCCGACATACCTTCACTCATTCTGTTCCCCTCCACCAGGGAGCCCACCCCTTGTGCCCCCTCCCACCCTCCCTGTCCCTCTGCTTTACCATCCCAGTTTAATCCTTAAAGTCATATCAGTTTTTGTTTATTAAGATGCCACACTTCTGGGCTCCCATAGCCTTCTCAACAACCATTCAATACTAGAATCGTAGGTTTGCCTATCTCTGACCCTACACTGAAGGCTCCTCGAAAGCTGAGTCCATGTCTTACTCAGCCTCTATTTCCAAAACCAGACACTGTGGCTGGCATGAGAATAACACTCATGACATGTTTTCGAATGGTTAATGGAAGAATTGATCTCTCTCTCTCTCTCTCTCTCTCTCTCTCCTGCAAACACAAACATACAAACACACACCTCATTGCTGTGCTCTAATTCCAATACCCCTTTCACTAAGCTTATGAAAGTGCTCCACATGGAAGTTGTTCAATTTTGAATAAAAACAAACATAAAATTATGAAGAATGATACCATGGGAGTACTTGTACTACTTGTATTTGTAAAACATGTTACAGACCTATACAAGGCTTGCTAATTTGTGCAAGTATAAACTGGCAAATCAATGAAACAGAATAGAAAGCCCCTACCAAATAAAAGAAGTATTTCAGTGAAGGTGGAATTTTCCAATCAATTAGGAAATGATGGATCATTTAGAAAATGCTGGGACAAACTGATTAAAAATGTGGGGTGAAAAGAAAAGTTAAATCCCTGTATCATACAGTTTGCTAAAATAAATAGAGATGAACTCGATAGTAACTCGTATTGCTTACTATGTGCCAGACCTGATACAAGCACGTCAGAAGCCTTTAGCTAATTTGAGCATCATGACAATTCTAGGAGGTTGATATTATTCTTTTATTTCTACTTTCAGATAAGTAAACTGAGGCTCACAGAGTTTAAGTTGATCAAGCTCTTATAGTTAATAAGTGGAGGGAGCTGGTATTCAAACTCAGGGCCAGCTAAGCTCTCTAGCTCTTACACTCTTAACCACTACAGTATAGCACCTCTCACTAAAGAATGCGAACTCTTGAAAACACAGAACAATTAACCACTAAACTAAAATGTTTAGGTGTCATATCTGATTAGCCTCCTCAGGTCTGCGACAGTCTCTCAAGCTTTTCTTGTTCTTGATGACTTCGAATGTTTTGAGGGGTACTGTTATATTCTTGTTTATTTGTTTAGAATGTCCTTCAATTTGTGTTTGTCTGGCACTTTTCTCAGGGTTAAACTTGAGCTATGTTTTTTTGACAGGAAAAAGCCTTAGCATTGAGGTAAAGTGCCATTTTCATCACATCATATCAAGGGCACATGCTATCAAGATAACATATCACTGTTGATGTTGACCTTGGTCACCCAGCTGAGGTAGTTTGTCGGATTTCCCCATTGTAAAGTTACTCCTACACCCCTCCTTCTATTATGTACTCTTTGAGAGCAAGTCACCAACACAGCCCATACTCAGGCTGGAATATGGGTCTATAAACTTTTGACACGGCTTCTTGCCTTCCTTAGCAAGGCCCTCACCTCAGGACAGCACCACTTTAGGAGTCTCCACTATCAGATCACCGTGGCTTGGCCTTTGGATTTTTTTTAGTTGGGTGAGGGGTGCTATTTAGAAGCCTTTACAAGCCATACTTAGTTGTAGAGGGCCTTGTGTGAACCCTTGAGATTAGTAGTGGGAGAGGGAGAGTACCAATGGGCAGATTTCCAGGGCTTGCAGATGACCTATCTCCATTCTAGTGCCAGCTTTCCCCAGCTAAGCCCATAGCCTCTGTCTTGTGTTTCACCCTCACCGATATGCATAGAGTAGAGCTCAGTAAATGTTTATTGCCCGGTGGATTTTTCTAAATGTTTATTTATTTTGAGAGAGTGAGAGAGAGTCAGAGAGAGAATCTCAAGCAGGCTCCAAGCTAACAGCACAGAACCCAATGCGGTGCTCAATCCCACAACCCGCAAGATCATGACCTGAGCCAAAGTCAAGACTAGGACACTTAACAGACTGAGCGCTCCAGGCACTCCTGGCTAGGGGATGTTTTAACTTGAAGGTACTCATTTGCCCAACTGCATGATCCCCCAAGCCTTAATTTGTGCTGGCATAAGGAAGCACACTTTAAAAAAAATAAATGACAGTGATACATACTCACTTCTATAAATTAATGTGCCCATCTCAGTGGTTCCCTTTGGTTATATGAACAAGCTCACATTCCAAAGCATGTGACCCTAACACTGAAAAAATAATGCTTCAGGCTTTATGATGTGACACTTGCTGTGAGCATCAGATGATGTAAAGCATTTTACCCAGTACCTGGGTCATATTTTGCACTCAATATATATTAGCTATTGTTAGAAGTACCAGGTCTTTCTTTCTCTTATTTTTCTTGGCATTTGTTAAGTTATGCAATAGATTGACACATCTCCAAAGAAGACATTTGAATGGCCAACAAACACATGAGAAGATGCTCAACAGCATTAGTCATTAGGGAAATGCAAATCAGAACCACAATAGGTACCACTTCATACCTGCTAAGATGGCTATAATAAAAAAGACAGATAATAACAAGTCCTTGTCAGATAATGACAAGGATGTGGAGAAATTGGAGCCCTCTTACATTGCTGATGGAAACATAACATGGTTCAACCCTGGTTGCAAGCAGTTTGGTAATTCTTTAAAAAGTTAAACAGAATTATCATTTTACCCAGAAATTCCACTCTTAGGTATATACACAAACAAATTAAAAACTAGTACTCAGATAAATACACATACATAAATGTTCATAGGGGTACTATTCACAATAGGCAAAAAGTAGAGGGGCGCCTGGGTGGCTCAGTCGGTTGGGCGTCTGACTTCGGCTCAGGTCATGATCTCACAGTCCGTGGGTTCGAGCTCCTCGTCGGGTTCTGTGCTGACAGCTCAGAACTTGGAGCCTGCTTCAGATTCTGTGTATCCCTCTCTATCTCTGCCCCTCCTCCACTTGTTCTTAGTCTCTCTGCAAATAAAGACATTAAATTTTTTTTAATGTTTTATTTATTTCTGAGAGAGAGACAGTGTGAGCAGGGGAGTGTCAGAGAGAGAGGGAGACACAGAATCCGAAACAGGCTCCAGGCTCTGAGCTGTCATCACAGAGCCCGACGCGGAGCTCGAACTCACGAACCGCGAGATCATGACCTGAGCCGAAGTTGGTCGCTTAACCGACTGAGCCACCCAGGCGCCCCCCAAATTTTTCTTAAAAAGGTAGAAACAACCCAAATTTCCATCAGTGAGTGTGTAGATAAACAAATTGTGGTATATAAATAAAATGTAATATTATTCAGCCATAAAAATGGATGAAGTACTGATACAAGCTATAATGTGAACAAACTTTGAAAACATCATGCCAAAAGAAAGAAGCCAGACACAGAGATCATATATTGCATGATTGTATTTACATAAAATATTCAGAATAGGAAAAAAATAGAGACTGAAGGAAGATTCTGGTTGCCAGGGCTTGGGAGGAGGGAGAATGGGGAACAGGGCTTCCATTTGGGGTGATAAAAATGTTTTGGGAGATAGAGATAGTGGTGGCACAACATTGTGACTGTACTATATGCCATCTAATTGTTCACTTTAAAATAGTTGATTTTAGGGGTGCCTGGGTGGCTCAGTCAGTTGAGCGTCCAACTTCAGCTTAGGTCATGATCTCGTGGTTTGTGGGTTCGAGCCCCGCATTGGGCTCTGTGCTAACAGCTCAGAGCCTGGAGCCTGCTTTGGATTCTGTGCCTCCCTCTCTCTCTACCCCTCCCCTGCTTGCACTCTGACTCTCTCTGTCTCTCCAAAATAAATAAACATTTTTAAAAAATAGTTCATTTTATGTTATGTGAATTTCACTTAAAAAAAAAAAAAAAAAGAATGGTCCTTTAAAGAAGGAAGTCATTTGTGCCACCTCTAGTGGTTTTAGATTAGGTTGAAGAGGCAGCTTAAGCCAAGTCAGGTAGGGCCTTAGATTCAAACTTCATGGGATGCCAAATCATGATCCATCAAAACCATTTACAATAAGGTCCCAAAATATGGACAGCGCTTTCTCTCCCTATGAAAAAGGAGGTCAGAAGATTGCTTGAAGGAACAAAGAATTAGCCCCAGGATAATAGATTGATGGATGCTTACAATACCAGCCTTGGGTGGCCTGATTTATTTTTCTCATGGTAGAGATGGTTTCACCAATGGTCCATGATGTTCCAGGTCTGATTGTTGAGGCCCCCTTGGAGATGGGCACTACCAATCCCTTGCTTTAGCAACTTTCTTTTGTCTGTGTTCTCTTGACTGACCAACTTTCTCTTACCTCTACACTACCCACCTGTTCACTTTGACACATTCTTTAGGCTTGTTAATATCTTGAGTTATGCAGAGGAGTCACCTCTGTCTCTTTAAAGTGATTATGTATATGTCCAATCCCATCCATTATCTTTTTAAAAAAATGTTGTTATCTTATTTGAGAGAGAGAGAGAGCATGAGCAGAGGAGAGGGGCAGATGAGAGGGGGCGGGGAGGGAGAGAGAATTCCAAGCAGGCTCCATGCTCAGCATGGATCCCAACACAGGACTTGATCCCATAACCCTGGGATCATGACCTGAGCTGAAATCAAGAGTTGGATGCTCATCCAACTGAGCCACCCAGGTGTCCTCCCCACCCATTATCTTATGTAAGATTTTGTGTGTGTGTGTGTGTGTGTGTGTGTGTGTGTGTGTGTTAAGGGGCACTCAGTTATAGACTCCATGTAGCCACAGTATTCTCAAAGTAATCCAAGTGGTTGGCTCATTCTCAGTCCAATGGTTTTCAATTAAGTCTAGAAGTAAGGATACTGTAGCAGTGGAAAGAGAAGTGAATCCAAATCACCTAGGGAGCTTTACATGGTTGACATTCTACCTACTGACAACTCTGATAGACCAGAGGGTTGATGTGGATCAAGAGGACAAGAATGAGTATTTTGGATAAACTCCAGAGGCGATTCTGAAAAATCTCCCTCTTTCTTCCCCATTCTTGTGAAAACTGTCATATATTTCAAGGGAGCCACTAATTGTGGCTGGGAACTTGAGACACACAGACCCTTTTATCAAAGGAACTACACCTTTAACCTGTGATTCCAGAGCCCAGCTGCTTTTGAAGAGACAGGAAGATCCCACAAAACTTCCTTGGATACTTCTCTATCAGCCAGGTCTTTGCCACTATTTTTGTTTCAGAACCACCCACCTAGTTGAGGCTTTCTTTCTCAGGAAAAGCATTTATCCACCAGAATTCTCACCCACCAGAGAGTGGGAAAGAAGAGGACTGGTGTAAGTGGGAGTTGCAAGGCAAGAGAAATATTTTTCCCCTGATGACTGATCTCCCCCTCCACCACCACTTCTTTGCAACAGGAAAGGCTGACTAAAGGATTTTAGAAAGCGAAGGAAAATGAATGAATTCACAGCCACTTTAGTGATGGTAGAAGGTAAAGAAGCAGGCTAAATATTCTATACAAATGGTCAAATACCCCAACTCACTCGTCATCTGAATTGGCAAGATAAACGGAGTGTAGTGCCAGCTTCAAATTGTTCCAATTGCATAGGGTGATGCTTGTCAGTAGAGGTGATTCTTTTCCATGGGAGATTTGGAATATGTGCAAGAGGAAAAGGAACCAGTGTAACTGTTGGAAGGTAACAGCTCTGAGTTGGCCATTTGATTTTTTGGGTCTGGACAACAGTAAGATATGAGTGATTTTTAGCAGTGAAATTTTACAGCTATCAGCATGTCAGTAAGATGCTTTAGCACAGTCTACCAGAGCATGTTTGGTGATAGTAAGAACTGGCTCTGTTGCAGCCCTTCTCCCTCAATCTCTCTCCCTAAAGTCAAAAGCCACACTAAGAGCTTCACCCTGACAGGTGGCCAAATCAACACAGCAACGACTAAGTGCTGTAGAACTGCAGCTTCCAAAATGGAACTGATTCCTTTGGCAGACATGGCCATGTGTGGTAGCCTGCTCTCAAGCTAACCAAAAATCAAGAATTGGTTGTTTTCTGCTGATTTGGTTTGTAAATTGTCCAGATGTGGTCTGCGGAAATCTTTGTTTGGTGCACATGATATTTGTTCATTTTAATTTGAACTAATATTTAGAAACCCTTATTTCTGGCCCTATTTTTAAAAATCAGAACCTCTGATAATACTGAGCTTATATTTCTGTATATCAAGGATCGACTGGAACTGAGAAACAGCATCTCCCTTTGGACTGTTCACCTTTGTCCCCATGACATATGTAGCACAGAGATGTGCTATTATGTCTGTTTGAACTCAGACCTCCTTCATTGTGTTGGCAGCAGCCAATGTGTCCCAGAACACTCAAAAATGAAAAGAGGAAGCATCACTACCCTATCTAGAAAAGCCCAAAGAGAACCTCCAACTGCAAACCCCCTCAAGTTGTAATGGGGAAAACACATGGGAAGTTCCCTGGAGATTAATTACTAGTCCTCCTGGAAGACATACCAGATGGTAAAGAATGTAGTGGCTGTTCTGTAATAGTGCAGAAGAGGTGAATGTGAATCTCTGAGAAAATCTCTTACCTCCAATAAGTTAATTTCTAGACTCATTGGATATGCAGTAGCTCTCAAATGAAGTGAGTTTGTTGGGGTTAAGAATATATCCCTGGTATTGATACATTGCCTTCTGATTGAGAACCATTGTCCTAACCAGTCTCTAAGTGCTATGTGATCATTTCCATGGGAATTGTAGTTCCTTGTAGTGCTTTAGTTCTGAGTCCCCTGAATAATGTTTTATAATTAAAGGCAGAGGGGGAAGCCTGAGGCTTATAAAGGTTTCCAAGAAAAGTGGTTCCTGAACCTGTCTGTGCATCAGAATCCCCTATAAATCTTTTAAAATTCAGATTCCTGGGATTTATCCCACACCTACTGAATTAGAATCTTTGGAGGTGCCTGAGTGGCTCAGTCGGTTGAATGTCCAACTCAAGATTTTGGCTCAGGTTAAGATCCCAGGGTCATGGGATCAAGCCCTGCATCAGGCTCCACATTGAGCATGGAGCTGGCTTAAGATTATCTCTCTCTCTCCCTCAGCCCCTCTCTCCTCTTCTTGCTCTCTCTCTCTCTCTCAAACACACACACACACACACACACACACACACACACAACAACCAAACTGATCTGTTTGAATCTTGCCTTTGCCAGTTGCAAACAGAGTATTCTTGAGTAAGTTACAAACACATACTCAAGCCTTAAGTTCCATTCACATCTGTGAAATGGGAATACTAATCCTTACTTCCCAGAGTTTCTGTAAGGACTTGCTGAGATAATATGTATAAAGCATCTGACTGAGACTTGGGTACATAGTAGTTATGCAGTAAATTCTGGCTCACCTTCCAGAAGTGGGATCATCTGAGTACTCTTAGGAAATCTTTATCAGGACTCTTCCTCCTGGCACCCTAATACCAGAGTGCTGATATTGGCCCAGGACTCAAGTGCAGAAGTGAAAGACCTCAACTTAAGGAGGCCTGAAGACAACATACAGGATTTAACATTTTGGCTTTATATGTCAACTTTTAAGTACCCACTCTCTTTGTTAATGTATGTACCATTCAGTTTAGTTCCCTTAAACAAAACAAAAATATTCCCTATGGCAACGGTTACTATTTTTTTCCTTCCATAGTCCATGTCTGTCTCTGGGGGATAGGAGAGAAAAGAATTGTTTAAGCTGTATACTTTCAGTGTAAGTCTAGAAGACCAAGTCCCCCCAGATGTGCCCTTAATCCCTTGATAATTTGTGAAAAGCTAAGGCAGCTATACAAGCATTTTCTTAAGACATGGAAAAAAAAGCCAGAGAAAATGCCCCACGTTAAGAGACATTGATTACGATCCAGTAAGGTTCATAAAAAACCTTTTAAAAGCTATACTGTTTGCAAAACATAAACTCGATGTCAGAATAAGCCTCAATAGATAACTATGCAACATTTCCTAAAAAGGTGAACAGTGGTACAGATTTGGAAAGTGTGCCTATCTGAGCCCAAGGCAGAGCTTGAACTCACTACCCTGAGATTAAGACCTGAGCTGAGATCAAGAGTTGGATGCTCAACGGACTAAGCTTTCCAGGCACCCTCGAGCAATGTTTGAAAGATGTTTAATCTGGTTTGTTTGGAATCAGATACTTTCTGGTATTATTAAATGCCACACCTATGGACTCTAACTCAAATGCTTAAAGCTGTGGCAAGAAGAGCAAGAAGGCAGGGAAATCCCGATCAGAACCATGGGCAGAGACCAGATTCCGGAATTAGAATAAGGAAGTCCTGGGGAAGGAGCTGTCCACGCCCTTGGTGCTGATACCCCAGCAGGGAACCCACTGTGAAGCTACAGGCAGAAGCAGTGTATAGGACAATCTTGCAGCCCTAGGAGAGTCTTACCTAGTGAACTTATGTGCCACAGATGGGGGCAGGGATATTCCTAGATGAGGATTAAATCCATCGGGATCAGGTAAGGCTGTCAAAGCCTGATGCACTTGCTCTGCTCAGTTGTAGAAAATTACCTACAAATACCACAAAAGGCTTGGGGATACCACATCCCAAGAATTTCACAAAGGGGAAGGGAAATAGAACCAATATTTGTTGAGCACCTAATTGCTCTAGTAGGTTCTTTACTTCAAATCACTCATTTTTCCTTTAAGAGACAAGTATCATTATCCTCATTTTCAACTGGGGAAACCAAGACTCAGAAAGGTTAAGTAAATTTACCCAGTATCACACAGCTAATGAGTGGTGTGTCCCCTCCTTGAAATCCAACCTCTGCATATAAAATTTGTCACACTCTCAAGCTTGTATCCTTTTACCAGCTGATGGTAATGAAGTCAAGACCTAAGGGGAACCATGCCTATTACATGGAAAGGAGGGTGACCCTGGGAAATCAAATTCAGGAGGCAGATATTCAGATCAGAATCTGAAGGCACCATGATAACTCCATTGCATCTTTTCTCTCTGATAGGGACTTTGGTGAAAACAATACTCATCTTCTCCTCAACTAGAAGCCCATCACTTGTAATCACTAACAAGATGTTTATTAGTAAGAACAGCTCTGCCAATGAATGGAGATGATTTCAATTCTGATATCCTTCCTTGCACAGAGAGCACTGGGGTATTTAATACGTCCCAAATGAATTAATTCCTCACCTCACCCTACTTGCCCTCCTACCTTCTCTCTCTCAGCTGTTTCACTGAACCAAACTGCAAATCTGATATCCATATTTATGTTTTCCTCACACTTGTTCTCCTGACAACTAGCCAAAGTTGGCTGGTTGGTGTTATTCTGTATATTTTTGCAATTTTTCCATTGCTTTAATTTCTACTGCCATTGCCCTGGTTCAAATCACCACCATTTTCTTCCTGGACTATTGCAGTAGCTTCTGAACTGGTTTCTTGCTTCCAATTTTGTCCCCCACTAATCTCTCAAAATAATGAAATATGCAAAGCTGAGTATATTATTTCCCTACATTTAATGTAGTGAGCTCTGGAGCCAGATTACTGGGGTTTGAATCCCAGCCTTGCCATTTACTATGTGTCCCTGCATGAGAAACTTAACTTTCCCATACTTTAGTTTCTGTGTCTGTAAACTGGGTATGATAAAATGGCACCTACTTCAAAAAGTTGTTATTGAGGACTAGATAAAATAGTACCAGTCATTGCCTTATTTCCCTGGTTCCCTTTACAGCAAAACTCCTTGAAAGAATTGTCGATACCAACAATCTCCAATTTCTTTATTTTCTTTATATTTCTATTAAAATTTTTTTGTACAAAATTTCAAACATGTGCTGAAGAGAAAATGGTTTAATATATTCCCATGTGCCCACCACCCAATTTTCAATAATTATTAATTTATGGCCAATCTTGTTTAATCTCCCACCTCTTCTCCTAGATTACTTGGCAGCAAGTCCCAGACATATAATTTCATCTGTAGCTCTTTCATTATGTACCTTTACCAAATTCTTCACCAAAAACATCAATACCATATCACAACAAAAAATAACAGCAATTATTTACTATAATCAAATATCCAACCACTATTCAAATGTTCAATTATTTCAAATGTCATGCTTTATTTCCCTCCCAGTTTGTTAGAATTTAGATCTAAGCAAGGGTCATTCACTCTAATTTGTTGATTTACCCTTAAATCTCTTAATGTATGAGTTTCTCCCTCCATCTCTCTCTCTTTTTTTTCACTTTTGCAATGATTTGTTAAAGAAACTAGCCATTTTTCCTGTAGAGTTTCCCATGGACTGGATTTTCCTGATTGCCTTCCTGTGGTTTTGCTAAATGGGTTCCTCTTGTCCTATGGTTTTTGTAAATTGATAGTTAGATCCAGAGGCTTAATCAGATTCAGGTTTATTTTTATTCAAGAGCACATATCTTTTTATAATGCCAATGGTAAGCATTGTTAAGATCCATTTATTCATCAGAGTCTGCAAAAATGTGATATTCTAGCATTCTTTCCCTTTTTGCTAGCTGAACACTTCTATAAGAAGAAACTTCTCATCAGCTATCTGGTTATCCTGAGGAAAAAGAGGATAAATATTTTATTTTTTTCCTTAAAATTTTTTTTTAATTCAGGGACACCTGGGTAGCTCAGTCAGTTAAACGTCTGACTTCGACTCAGGTCATGATCTCACAGTTTGTGGGTTTGAGCCCTGCATCAGGCTCTGTGCTGATAGCTCAGAGCCTGAAGCCTGCTTAGATTCTGTGTCTCCCTCTCTCTATGCCCCTCCCCCACTCACGTGTGTGTGTGCATGTGTGTGTGTGCACACACTCTCTCTCAAAAATAAATAAGCATTTTTTTAAAAGTCAACTTGGGGCACCTGGGTGGCTCAGTCAGTTGAGCCTTTGACTTCAGCTCAGGTCATGATCTCACAGTTCATGAGTTCAAGGCCCACATGGGCTTGCTGCTGTCAGCATGGGGCTTGTTTCAGGTTCTTTGTCCCTCTCTCTCTGTCCCTCCCCCACTCATGCTCTCTCTCTCAAAAATAAATAAAAACATCAAAAAAAGATCACCTTTTTTTTTTTTTTTTTTTTGAGAGAGGGAGTGGGAGAGGGGCAGAAAGAGAGAGGATCCTAAGCAGGCTCTGCACTGTCAGCACAGAGCACAATCCAGGGCTTAAACTCACCAACCATGAGATCATGCTCTGACCAAAGTTGGATGCTTAATCAACTGAGCCACCCACGGGTCCCTAAAATTCACCTTCTAAAGGAGCCTACACCTGACTTCCCTTTTCAAAACTGCACTTTCCTTAGCACCATTATGCCCTTTTCCTACATCACTTTCCTCCACTTTACTTATCACCATCCATTTGCCTCATTTATTTTGTTATTTTGCTACCCGCACTTGCATGTAAGCTGCCAGACATTGGGATTGTTATCTGTTTGCTTTGTTCAGCTGTTTTTCTTACAGTCAGGAACGGAACCTAACACGTGGCAGTGCTCCAGGGACAGCTTCATGGGCACACAACCAGAGCACTTGCACAGGGTCCACTTTCAGAACGGGGAAGCCCATGTTTGGAGGTTAATGCTCTGTGGTCACCACCTTGAAATTCTTACTAGTTTTATCTTTGAGTCTGTGTTTAAAAAAGAAGTGTGATGGAACAGCAGAGCATGCTCTGGGGTCTGGAGTCCCAGCTCACATCCCTCTTTCGGATGGGTTCTTGCCTACCTGCTCCTCCACCTTTACCCAGCAGCTGCTGCCACTCAGTGTCCCAGAGGAATCTTCAGCATGGGCACAGGGAAGATCAGAGTCAGGCGTATGTGTGCCTACGGTCCAAGTCGCAGGGCAGGGCACTGGGCACCTGTGATGGTTTGTACTCGCGCTGCCAGGATCTCTGTGCTGTAGGAGTGCAACATTAAATAGCAAACATTAAATAGCAAATAAAAAGTGACTGGTGGAGAGAGAGACTACAGAAGAAGGGGAAAAGTTTTTCCTTGCTTTTGAACAAGGGCCTCCACATTTTCATAATGTACTAAGCCCTACACATCATGTAGCCAGGTCTGTAGCTCTCAATAAATATCTGTGAGATGAATGAATAAATGAATGAATGAATGAATGATGTATGTAAAGCTCTTAGACGTATCTGGCATGTGATAAGCATTCAATAGATGGTAGCTATTAACAGCTATTGCCTTATTAGTGGCCACTTCTTGCTTCAAGCTTAATGCTCAAGTCACTCCCAATCAGAGTTTTCTTCCCACTTCTTGATGTTTCTGGCATGTATGTCTTTGCTTATTGTCTTCTCTGTTGGGAATTCTCTTTTATCCTCTCCTCTCCTTTCATTTATATGGCTACAACTCAACTGAATTTTCCGTTCCTCTAGGAAATCTTCTCTGCTCAGATTCTCTGGGTCAGATTCTCCCCTCTTTCCTCCCTTAACACTTTCCTTTCTCTTCCTCTATCATGCTCAGTTTTCCCAAAGTGAGTCTATGTCTGAACTCCATGCAAAGGCACAAGACTCCATTTGGTAGAGTTTGGAATATGGTGTGCCACTGGCCAGGTTAAGTATTTGTTCTGTCAGGAGTGAGCCCCCTCCCGAGCCTTCTGTCCTCCAAATTAAGCAGTTACTCTTCCTCTCTCTCACACCTTACCCAGAACCAGGTTGATTGTTCTGCCATACTCCCCAGGGTCCTAGGAGGGCAGGAATTTGCTTGAACCACATCCTGCATTGGGCTCTTGACACTCATCTTAGTTGCAAAAATGGACGTTTCTTCCGGAGCCATGATGCAGTTCTGTTTAACACTGAATTTTGTTGCCTTTAGCCTTGTGCATTTTACTTTTGTGTGTGCTTCATAACATCTCTGAGCCTTGATATCTTCATCTGTGAAATGGGGATTAAGAATGTCTATCAGGTAGGTTTGTTGATAAGTTTAAGAAAGAATGCCAGCCCATAGTAGGAGCTTGGAAAATGTCTGCTCCCCCCTTCTGCCAGATGTACCATTAGCTACTGGTATGGACTGCTCCCGTTGGCAAGGGCATCTTGGTTTTCATGCTGCTATTAACACTTCTAAGCTGCCCTAGCTTCAGCCTGTACATCATGCTGGCCCTACCTCAGTGTTAGTGATATCTTCTCAGTCGGTCCTCCTGGCCTCAGAGAAGAAAAAATTAAATCATTGTTTTGGTTCAAGTGTGATAAACAGTGATTGACAGGCCTGAAAAAGAAGCTGTTGAATAACAAGAAAAAAACCTCTAATTATTCCCCTTAACCTGTCTGTTATCCCGTCTGTTCAATTCATTCTTTGACAACTGCCTCACCCCCCACCCTGCTTTAACTGTTTGTTTAGGAATAAATCATTTTGAAGAAATGTGTTTTCAAATAAATTTGTTAAAGCTAAAATGTTGACATTTGAGAAACTCTCTGTATTCTGAATATGAGCTCCCCTGTCCTCCACTGAGAGACTGGGAATCACACTTGCTGGGAAACTCATCGGTGATGGTAGTTAACAGGGGTGCCCAGGTCCCAAAGGTGGAGACCAACTTCTTGTCCTGGATCCTTCACAATGAGCTGAGTGACCTTTGGGCAATCCCTTCCCCTCTTGAGACACAGCCTTTTCATCTGTAAAATGGGCACACCCCACGTAATTCTTGGAATAATGGATGTAAAAACACTTTGAAAGTGCAAAAGATTATTATTATTACACTGGGCTCAAAATATTAATCAAGTCAGTAAAAAAAGAATGACTGACCTTGGGCTGGTTGCCCCAGTCACTGCTTTTGGAACTCAGTCTCTGACCTTGACCTCTCAGCAAGGGTCCCTCTGCATAAATCCTCACATCTCCATAGTGAAGATAGCCAGTGCCCTTCAGGGACTCTCCCAGGGCTGGGCTGGGGCAGGATGCGGGTGGAGGAAGGGAGGAAGAGGAAAGCTTTCAGGGGAAGTAAGAAGGAGGGGGAACCCAGGATTTTACTGTGGGAGTTCAGAACCACAGGTTTTGTGGTCCTTATGGTTATTGTTACTCTGGCCATATCACTTGCCCTTCCTCTCCACTGTTGCTGGGCCCCAGACGCCCACACGTTACCCTGACAGTCATTGTCAGTAACCTCGGCGTGGTTCAGTTCATGGAGTGGGTTCTCTTGGTAGTGAATCGACTGCGGTCTGCCTGAAGTCCCGGTGGGTGATGCTAAGGGTAGGAGCCTGAAGCAGGAGCGGAAGCCCCTATCCAGTCATGGGGTCTACTGTTTGGAACTGGGTTATTTGAATCTTCAAGGATGAATAAGCATTTTCCAGGAGGAATCAGAAGTGAGGATAGGGTACTTCAGGCCAAAGAAACAGCAAGAACAAAGGCATGAAGGTGAGAAAGAACATCCAGGAGGTGTCAGTACTGTGGCCTATCAGGTACACAGGGTGCCTGTGGGAGGGTCATGGGAGGTGAAGTCAGAGAAACACAGGAGATAGATCATGGGGCCCTTGGGGCTGTGCTAAGGAGATGTGACTTAATCCTGTAGGTGACAATGAAGGGGAAGGATGAGTTTTAAGGAAGGGGGCGACATGGTTGGATTCGGGGGTCTGGCACATACGAGAAGAAAAATCAAAGGGGCAAGTCCTCCTAAGTTCATCAGTTCTTTGCCTATTCGTAAACATAGCCGCATGGGTTCTGGATGCAGATAAGCCTGGAATTGCCTGTGGTCATCTGGAAGCCCAACTGTAGTAGCACAGAATGAGGTCAATAAAGACAGGGAAGCAGAGCTGAGAGATAGACAAAGAGAGAGTGACAAAGTCCCTCAAAGACATCATTTGAGCCTCCGAATCCAAACGTGCCTGAAGCTATCTCTAACCCCACTCCATTTCACTCCATTCTTCTGAGTTATATGAACCAACAAATCTCCTTCTTGGATTAAGCTAGTTTGAGTTGAGTTTCTATTCAAGTTCTTGGATTAAGCTAGCTTGAGTTGAGTTTCTATTCAAGTTATCAAAACTTTCTGTGCCTCAGTTTCCTCCTCTGTAAAATGGAGGTAATACTATTACTTACATCACAGGACCCTAGTATGAATTAAATGAGATTTTTATAGACATAGATAGATATAAATACAGATATATACACACAATAGTACTGTGTCTGGCACGTAGAAAGCACTCAATAAATGTTAGTTATTATTATAATAATTATTATCATTATCATTATCATTATCATTACACTCCTGGGCTTAAGTCCAAAACCATCAGTCTGAGCCTACACACCCTGTTGATAGTAGAGGGACAGCTGTACTTTCCGTCAGCTCATTCTCCAAATGCTTAGGATTTGGCAGTTGCTCGTAGAGCATTTTAATGTGGCTCAGTGTTTTCACTCCTGTCATTTTGTTGTACCTGCCCCCTGAGGTGGCTGAAGCAGAGAAGAAATAAATAAAATAAGAAGCTGTGATAAAACCCTCTTGTTATTCTCGGAGTTCAAGCTGTTTTTTAGGTATCTTGTGGTAAGCAAGAGAAGACCTGGTACCCAGTGGATCAAAGCATAGGCTGTGGCCCCCAGAGGTGACAGATTTGGTGGGCTGGGGCCAGCAGGGGACAGGGACAATATGGCGAGGTTTGGCAGACAGCAGTCAGGGCAACAATGCATTCTGGAAACAATAGTTTTCAAATTCATACAACAGCACGAAGATCACCCATCAATTAGAGCCATAGATATTCAGAAGCCAGCTTAGAAAACTCTAAAGATTATTTTTAACTACACATACCAGACAGCCTGGCTGTCTCCTCTGGCAGCTCTGTCAATCTCAGCAAATTTGAATTAGAGTCATGGAAAGTGACAGCAGGGGAAATAGCGGACCAAGACAGCATTACTCTTGGGTATGCAACAATTGAAGAAAAACCTTTAGGCTAGGCAGACCCACCTAAGAACCATACCAACGTGGCAAATAAGAGGCCCCTTTCGCGGAAGGGGGAGGGGAAGCCCTTTCTATTATCAGTGTTTATCCAGGCTTTCAAACTGCTCCTGCTCTTCACTGATGAAAGAATCTTTATAAGTTCCCAAACCAGTGGCTTTGTCTCTTGCTTTAAGCCCTGCTCCTTTTTTTTTTCTTTCTTCAATTTGAAGATGAACTTTAGCATCTCTACTTTGACCTTCAGGGGTGAGCCTGCATCTCCAGTTAGTCTTTCTTGGATAACACTCTACCTGGCTGGGACTTCATCATGCAAAGGTATTCCCTGATCTTCTTCCCACCTTCCTACCAAGGGGGTACTGGACAACTTTTCTACTCTTCCTCCTTCTTCCCCAGGGAGTCTGATTCAGTAGGGATGGGGTAAAGACCTGGTATCTAAGTTTTTACAAGTACCTTGGGTGATCTGATGCAGGTAGTCTATGAATCATGCATTCAGACACACTTCTTCCCAGCTTGCGTGAACATTCTGTTCCTTATCTCCATTATTTGTATAAGGAAATTTTTCTCTTTAGTCAAATTTTTCTCTTTTAGGTCACACAGAGGAATTAATTCAGCTTGTAGAGATTTGGGGAATTTGTCAACTCCATGACTCCAAGAAGCCACAGAAGAGTGAGTGATATGACTCTCAAGTTCATTGATGGAGAGACTTTATAAAGATTCCATAGATAAGATTCTGCCACTATCTTGTCCACTTCTTTCCTATTCAGTCTCCTGTGTCCCATAGAAACCCCTATCCCATGATGAAAGGTAGGAGAAAAAACATCAAGTGGTTGTCCATCTGGCTGTTATGCTCTTTCAGATTCCTCACAATGGATAGCATCGCCAATCTTGCCCTCAATTCGAGTTTTTTTGCCACTCTTAAGACCACCACTGTGCTTCAAAGATCCTCAAGTTACCTACATTCTGGACACCAGACAAGGCAACTTGGGTTCTCGCATGGTTGTAAAACACTTGAGATGAAGGAAAGTTAAGTTGTAGTAGGCTTGGTATGAAACAAAAAAGATAAGACTGTCACCATGTAAACAATAGGTAATTTAAGGCCATTCCATGTTGAGGACTGAATGTGAGATTCTTGCTTCAGACACAGAGAGAAGGGAGAAGGATAATTTTCTGCCTGTTAGTATGTTTTATTCCATTTCTGTTTGATATTCAGACCTTTATGTAGTTAAGAGTCTGTAGCATTAGGTCTCTGTGACTTAAAATACCCAACTATCATGTTTGATTCCCACAACCTTTTGACATAGTGTAATTAATTAATTAATTAGCAAATATTCATTAAGCTCTTACCGTGTGCCAAGTACTCTGCTAAGTCTTTAGTATGTACAGAAGTGGTTAAATCAGACAAGATCCTGTCCCCATGGAGTCTACAGTCTAGGGTCTCATTTCCTCACAGGAAAATCAGGGATGAGAGAAGATAAGTAACCTGCCCAGAGTTGCAAAACAAGTAGTGCCAAAGCCACAGCTGGAAGCCAGGATCCTCATTCTTTTTTTCTGTATCTTTTGGTTACTTTTTTGGTTACTGAGATCATGGTTTCTTATCTTGAAATCTTGAGATGCATATACAGAGACAAGGCTTTTGAATGGCTTTTCCTGCAGTAGAGTCCTGAGGTCCTGAACACCCCCTTCAACCCTCACTCCTCTGATTTAGAGTCACTGATCCTTTCTACATGAAGTTCCAGTTCCTCCAAACTTCCAAACCAATCCTTCTGGTCAAGGGTTTCCTCCATCTGCAGTCTCAGCCCACTGGCCAATGGCGTCTGGAGTTAGTCTTACATATGAAGACCTGGATATGATGTGCTTGGGTGAGCCCTAGATTCTTGAATTCTTAGTAAAGAGAGCTTCCCATTACCTTCCCTTCCTTTTCTTCCTTTTCCATCCTTCCAACCCCAGCCCCATGATGCTGGTACTGTTCTGATGACTTCTGCCGGTGGGGGATGTGCAGAGGGCCCCAGTTCTCCGTGGGAACTCAAGCACTACCTTAAATCCAGCTTATTTGCTTAGGGTCCTAACATTCTACTTCATTCTCGGAAGCCCTTTGTCCAGGTTGGGAAAAAGGAATACTAAGTCCTTCTGGCCTGATTTTTTGCTGTGAAGAGACAAGTTATCTGAAGCCAGGAAGCCTGATTTCACTTGGATTCCTTCTGCCACACCCTAATCTACCAAGGGAAACCTTGGTGCTTGTGCTTGCTAAACCACAGGTGAGCGTGAACTGGCCATTTTGCATGCGGTTATCCCAGGAGGCATACAGGGATTCAGCTCCCCCAGCTTGGTTCCTGCTTATTGACACTTCTGCCTGCTCCTCACCAGGCATGTGGCTGTCGTCCCAGCTCACCGTATGGTGGGGCCTGCCTGAATGAGGCCCAAGATGGATTTTCCTTGACTCATTCATCTCTTTTTTGCCTTGTGACCAAATGCATATGTGTCCCCTGGGGGAGCAGAATGAGACCCCCTAGCTTTCACTGGGGTCACTCCTAGAGTCACTTTGCCTTGTTTCAGCTGATCATTTCCATCATCAAGATGATGTGTGAACATCGGCAGAATTATTTGTAGGAATTAAATGACCCAATGTAGGGAAAGCGGAAAGCTCTTTGCATGATGTCTGAGGTACAGGGAGTAATCAATTAGCAATTTGTTCAGCATTGGCCCTGGGATCTCAAGCAGATCTAAGCTTGTGGGAGCACAGTTCAGGGGCCTGGAAGACAAATTAACCTGATAACACCTGGATAGGGATGGAGTGAAGGAGTAATGGATTCTAATGAATAATTTTATCTTTGATATGCATTTTATCACTATACTTAGAACTTCTGTGGGACTTCCCGCAAGTCTAAGCACTCACATATGTAGTTCCCCCGAGATGTGTCCCCTCTGCCTTTCACAGACAGGTTGGGAAGATCCTTAAAATGAAACATATCTTCCTATTGCCTGAAGTATCCTCCACCTCTTCCAAATCATTCCCACTGCAAAGTGGGAAATCATTCCCACTTCAAACAAAAATAAAGGGACCGTCATAGTAAAGAGAACAAGATTCTGGAGTCAGAGAGTTTTGTTTTTAAATCATACATCTGCTCTTTATTAGCTATGGGATCTTGGGCAAGTTACTTCACTTTTCCAAGCCTCTGCATCTTTCAAGTTTGAGATGTTTGACCCAGCATTTAGAAGGGCCTAAACAATGACAAGTGTCAACTATTATACTATCTTCTTGGTACGGGACTCCAAAAGTCAAGCAGGAGATATTATAAAAAGCTATTGTGTAGAGAAGAAATTAAGCTTCAGGAAGAGAGGAGCAAAGTTAGCATGCATTTTTTTTTTTGAGGGGCTGATGGTGTAAAGAATTTGTCTTACTCATGCTGTCTAGTACACCTCTAAGATGGCCCCCAGTGATATCCATCTGTTGGTATTCCTGCCCTTGTAAAATTCCCTCCAATTGAGTGACTGGTGACCTACTTCTAGCAAATAGAATTCAGCAGAAGTGATGGAGCAGTCTGAGATTCGGTTATAAAAAGGCTGTGCCTTGCACCTTAGATGAGGTTTTTCCTGCTCTCTCTCTTGGATCACTTGTATTGGGGGATGCACAGTGCCATGGGTGAACAGCCCTATGGAGAGGTCCATGTGGCATGACAAAGAATTAACATCCCTAAGTCCAACAAGCAAGTGAGTGAGCTTGGAATTGAATCCTTTAGTTCCAGTTGAGCCTTCAGGTGAGAACACATCCCTGGGCAAAAGCTTGACTGTAACCTCATGAGAAAACTTGAACCAGAGGCACCCAGCTAAGCTACAACCAGATTCCTAGCCAACAGACACTGTGAGATAATAAATGTTTTAAACTGCTAAACTTTGGGGATAATTTGTTATACAGAGAGATAATATAGCATCTTTGCCAATCTAGGCTTTTAATTTAGTCTCTTCTGCTTAAGGCTTCTCTGAGGGTCCACTCAGCCTGGTGATAATTAGAATTGGGAGACTGGAGTGTACTGAGAGTACTGGAGTTGCAAGAGAGTGCCTGGAGCAGCAGGAAGTAATTTCATCATGATCTCATCCCTCAGAGAATGGCTGGGGAGGAGCACAGAGGCTGGAGAATAAAGCTTCCCTGTGGTACAAGGCCAGCTGGGCTGGGCAAGGCCTTCGTGCCAAGCTTGGGATGAAAGTTTTATTAAATTAAATTAATTAATTAGTTATTATTAGTTAGTTTATTTATTTTAAGTTGGCTCCAGGCCCAGTGTGGAGCCCAATGTGGGACCTGAACTTAGGATCTTGAGATCATGACCTGAGCTAAGACCGAGAGCTGAGCACCCAGCCAGCTGAGCCACCCAGGCATCCCTGGGCTGAGAGTTTTAAAGACCATGGACTTGCCTTTAACAAGGTTAGGGCTCCCATCAGGTTACATGGGGCAAGATCAAAAGTGAGAGGGGTTTTAGGTAGCACTTCAGAGATTGCAAACACTGCCATCAGAGCCCAAAGGACCAGGTGGTGCTATTTACTAGCTGTCTGACTTTGAACAAATTGTTTAACCACTCTGAACTAAATATTTAAAATAGAGATTATAATAGTATCCACTTTGAAGGTTTATTTTGAAGATTAAATGGGATAATGTAGGTAAAGCTTTCAGCAGCATGCTCATGAATAGTTGATATTGCTATTATTCCCGAAAGAAGACCAAATTGGAAGTCCTGCCTCCATTGTTTATTTGGGGCCGAGGCAAGTGGTAGGGACCAGCAGAGTTTTCCAAAGCAGGGTTGTGGAGAGCAGTTTGATGAGCCTCCCCCTGAAAAACAAATGCATGAATAAAAAGCCATTGTTGAAACCCACCTCCAAAGAGCCCACCTCAAAAGCGCGAATTGAAACCTAAAGAGAATTCATATGAAAATGTCCTGTGGTCTACTGAACATGGGATAAGTTTTCAGCTATAGCTCAACCCTCATATGACATAAAGAAGCTTATCTAGACAGCTTATTCTGAGAAATCAATGAGCAAAAATAGGCAAAGATTTTCATCTAGAAGTCATGACTCACGGTTCTCCAGAGAATTCATACAGGAGCAAAACCCGGGAGAGTGAATTCACACCCTCATTGATGTCAGTAATTGTACACTGAGAAGAAAATATCAGTCTAACGAGTTGGAAAACCAGATAATATTAGAAGAGAAGTGGTATTTCAGAAAGGATACTAAAGTATTTGTGGAAAAGGTTGCAGAAAATCATAATTACAAGGAATAGACATGATTAATTACCTAAGTAAAGATTTAAGAGGATGCATACACTGAGTGATAAAAACATATATAACCGCTTCCAAAAGTACACCAAGGTTATGTTCCTAAGTTCACTACATTTTGAAAATTCTACAAGTGCTGAAGTTGCATATGTGAATTTAACATAATTCTGAAGATGAAATATTGTGTTAACAAGGCCATACAAGAGTACATGACATGATATGTCCATAGATGATCAGGCCCTAAAGGGTTTTGAAACATTAGTAGGTAGAAACAGAAAAAATGCTCATTTGTAATTTACAGATCATCATTTTCCATATCTGGAGTTAGAGACCTTAATTCACCTTTGGGAAAAATTGCTGCTGTAAGAAAAAATCTCAGAATAGCTTTTTAATTATCCAGATGTAAAACATTGTACTCACTCCTTGTTCTTGAAGGAAATAGTGACATCATTGTTAAAACGACGAGATACTGGTGAGTAAATTACAACTCTATAAAGCTACCTTTTATTGAACACTAATGACGAGGTCATCAGGCTCACTTGAAATGCTCATTAAACATACAGTTTCTGAGCTCCTCTCTGGAAATCTGATTCACTAGGCTTGGGAGAAAGCCCTGGAACTGATAGGCAGGCTATGTATTCCTCACATGATGCTGTATCTTCAGACCACAGCCCTAAGCTTGAGGACGCTATATCGCAGAAAAAAAACCACTTGCCAAGGTCAAGAACCCAAGTTCTGTAAGGGGCAGAACCCAAGTCTCTCTGATTCTCTCTCTACTCTAGCATGAAACCCCCTGAGTAGTATATGTGTGTGTGTGTGTTTGGGGGAGGGTAATGGATTGTCCCCCTGGAAAGAAATTTCAGAGCATCATGGAGCTTCTAGAGAGATCAAGCCTGTCAACCATCCTGGGTAGGCCATAGGCATCTTGAAGACTGGGGTTAAGGTGTCCTGGTCTGTGAGTACCTAGCCACAAGCCTAGGCCACAGAAGGCAAGCCACCCATGCCACTGTCCTCTTCATCCCTCCACAAACTCCAGAAACTACTGATTGAACTGATTATCCTTACAAATAGGCCACCATCCCAGACCAGCAAGGACACTTCACATTCCCTTGCTCCCCTTCTCCTTCTACCAAGAAAAGAGTCAATGCAAAGTGTTGGATGACTTGGTTTCTAGTTCTGTTTCCAGCCAATGACTTGTTACAGTCTCAGTTACTTACTTTGATCTCCACTTCCTCCCATTTTCCATTGCAATCAGCGGGGATGCTCCGCAGGCACACATGACTTAAACTTTTATACGTGTGTGTTCTCACTGTGTCCCCAGAATCTAGCGCGGTGCCTGGCACATGGTGAGCATGAAGTGAAAGTTTGGTGGTTGCCTGAATGAATGAATCAGTGACTGTTTGGGTGTGCATAGGTGCCGGAAGCTCTACCCCCATAGGCATCTCCCTCTCTGGTCTTAAAAAGTCCCTTATTCTGCACCTGATGTCATCAGCTAGGACAAAAGAGGTAAGTTTGGCACAGATACCTTCTGCTTAAGGGAAGCCCATTGTGTGAAAACTTACAGTTATGGGAATAATAAATTATGATGATGGTGGTTCTTTGAAACAGACATCTGTGAGGGAAGATAAGCAAGATCTCACCATAAAGGCCTTACAATTGCGGCTAGAGCCTGGGAAAGGCTGTTAAGAATACAAACAATGAAGGGCTATCACGGAAGACAGAAAATGACTTCTTAAAGTCATGATTATGCCTTTAAAAACCCCGACTAACATTTGGTGGGTCTTTCTTTGCGTATTTCTTCCTCGTAGAGAATTTTAATGCACATATATTTTTGAATCTTGCTTTTTTAAATTCTATATAACAAATATTTCCCTATGTTGGTATAAACTCTTTACAAATATCAGGTTCAGTGGTTGAATAATACTCCATTTTATGGATGTACCATAATTTATCTAAACTTGCCCCTGTTGCTGATCATTTAACTTCCAATTTTCCCCCCTGGTATAGGTAAGTAATTCTGCAAAGAGATCTCTGTGCATTTTTAAAAATGTTTATTTATTTTTGAGAGATAGAGTATGAGGGGGGAGGGGCAGAGAGATGGCAACACAGAATCCGAAGCAGGCTCCAAGCTCTGAGCTGTCAGCGCAGAGCCCGACGCAGAGCTCGTAGTCACAAGCTACGAGATCATGACTTGAGCTGAAGTTGGACGCTTAACCGACTGAGCCACCCAGATGCTCTGGAGATCTCTGTGCATTAAACTTATATCATATTTAAAATTACCTCCTAAAGATAGGTGATCAAGGGCTGAATGTTTGATCTCAGAGAGGGATATTCTTGACACTCTTGAAAATACATCATGGCCAGGGGCACCTAGGTGGCTCAGTTGGTTAAGTGTCTGACCTCAGCTCAGATCATGATATCGCAGCTTGTGGCTTCAAGCCCCGTGACCAGCTCTGTGCTGACAGCTCAGAGCCTGGAGCCTGCTTCGGATTCTGTGTCTCCCTTTCTCTCTGCCCCTTCCCCACTCACGCTCTGCCTCTCTCTCTCTCTCTCTCTCTCAAAAATAAGCATTAAACAATATTTTTAGAAAATACGTCATGGCTAATTTGGGGGATTCTCTCATTTTTCTTGAGAACCCAGGCTCTGGATGCAGACAGGCTGCATGCAAGCCCACGCTCAGACTGCGTGAACCTGGGCACCTCGGCCGAGCATTCTCATGTGTCTCAGTTCCTTAGTTGTACATTAGGGGTGATCAAATCCTCCGCATGGGGCTGTGGTGAAGATGAACAGTCAGTATATACAAAGCTTAGTGCTTGGCAGAGAGTGTGATCCATAAATACTAGCTGCAATTAATTAATTTATCTCTCTGATTATCAACAAGGATGGACCTTTTCACTTACATTTTTTGTATGTTTGTATTTGCATGTATGCGTGTGTATGTGTACATACATTGAGACATATTACTTTAAAGCTAAAATGACTAAACCACAAAGGACTTGAAAAGAGCATATTTGTCACACTAACCACCACACGTACAGCCCTTTCTCGGGGCTCACGTCACCCAGGGAAAAGCAGGCACTGGGGCCCTAAATTGTCTACACAGCTTTCTCCTTCTTGCTAGTTTTAAGATCTATCCTTTCCCGTCATTTTCCTCTTGAAGTAATTCCTTTAAGACTAACTACAGTCTTAAGTATGATTTTTATTACATTGCAGGAACTTGCGGGAACCTATCACTAGTTGTGGAACAAATTCAGAGGGAAAACTGGAATTTGATTTCCAGAAATCTGTAGTACCCGCGACCTCTCTAGAAGCACATTTCCCCATCAGGCCAGAGCTCCGAGGGCAGCCCTGGAGGGACCCAGAGCAGTTCCGGAGGCCTCCGCAGCTTCCCCTCCCACCGACAGCGTCTATAAATCCATTTCCTGTCTTGTAATTATGTCTCATGTAGTAATTAGCCCCTTCATATCAATGAAGCCAAATTTCCATGTGTAATGGAGTGAAGTCTGAGGGTAGGAGACAAATTGAAACGCAGCTTGGGCAGGTCGGGGTGGGGGGCCTCAGAGAGCTCCTTGGGGGCGGGCCGACCGTCCTCTGTTTGCAGAGTCCTACTATGTGCGCGCTCTGCGCTGCTCTTTGCACACTCTGTTTCGTGTATCCTCACACTAGTCTTTTCTTCTCTAGAACCTTCTTCACCCTTGCTTTCCTCGGCACAGCGCAGCCTGTGCTCACTCCCCATCAGCGGAGGCCTCCTTCCCTTCTGGAATTTTTACCTGCACCCCAGACCTTTCAGAGTCCTGAGCCAGCGCCAGGGTGGGACAGAGGCCCCGGAAGGCACTTCAGGGTCCCAGGAGCCTAGAGCGCCCACGGGGACCCCGCTGTGGGGGGAACAGATGGGACGACAGGGCAGCGGGGCACCAGCAGACACAAGGCTGGGGGGCAGCTGCCGGCTGCTCTTGGCCTTGACCGGGGGCCTCCCGGTCACATCCTTCTGCCTCACCCTCCCTTGCCAGCCTCCCTTTTCCTCTTCCTCTCCCCTCTTCTTACAAGCCTCCCTCCCACAACTAGACTGTGTTGGGGGGGAGGGGCGGGAATCCATAATCCTTTTGTTTGAAAAAGAATTTGTGTGGGAGAGGAGGGTGGGCATAAATTCTGTGGAAGGCTGAGAAATGGGTAGGAAGGGCTTTGGATTAACCTTGAATCCTTGAGCAAGCTCCTGAGACCCTGCTGAGTGCCTTCGATTCCTGATCTTCAAAAAGGGGGTAATCGTCGCCACCTAGCACACCTCACCGGACTGGAGGGGAGGTAGAACATGCCTCATTTTGACTCGAGCCTGTGCTGGTGTTTCAGCGACCCATCTGGGGAAACACGTATAAATGCATGTTTACATGTATGTACACACACACACCCCTGACTTGACATACACAATCAACTATGTATTCTTATCTCTTCCCCCCACCCCCCCACCCCCGTACTCCAGATTTTTATTTAAGTTTCAGCTAGTTAACATACCATGTAGTATTAGGTTCGGCTGTAGAATTTAGTGATTCATCACTTATGGACAACACCTGACGCTCATCATGACAAGGGCCCTCCTTAACCCCCACCTATTTCACCCATCCCTCCGCCCACCTCCCTCCCCCCCGGACTCCCCCCCCTTCCAGTAACTATCAGTTTGCTCCCTGGTGTTATGAGTCTGTTTCTTGGTTTGCTTCGCCTTTTTCTCCCCTCCATGTTCATTTGTTTTGTTTCAGTATTTTGTCTCTTAGAAATTTAAAACCACCACATGTAATAATTACTAGTTACTACTTATTAACTGCTTGCTCTGTAAAAAATTCCCTTACTTAATCCTCAAAACCCTCTGGGAACGTATTGTTAGCCCCACTTTACAGAAGAGAAAACCAAGACCCCAGGTTAAGACGATCTCCCAAGGTCATGGCTCTAGTGTTAGAGCTGGAACTTGAAATAGGCCTGAGTTCTGAGTCTTTAGTCTCAAATCATTATGCCGCTCCTAAGAATCTGGGCTTTTCCATAGCCAGACATTTTTGGACTCAGAGGGAGGATATTTCCAAATACCATTTTTCCCCGGTCTGACTCCCACCTTCCAGTCCCATTGTGGCTCTGGTTCAAAGTGATCTAATGCTTGAAATGAAAAAGGCTTTGGGAGTGTGCCCTGACTTTCATCTCTGCAAAGTCCTAGGATGTTTCTCCAGCTTCCTTCCCACCACCTGGGGGACGGAGAACCTTAGCGGCTCAGGACAGGGGTCCTGGGGGCTCTGACTGGGTGATGGCCATACCACACCAGAAGGCAGCTGCAAGCTGATGGGATGCTGTTGCCAATCTCTCTCTCTCTCTCTCTCTCTCTCTCTCTCTCTCTCCATATTGCATTGCAAAAGCACTGTGTCCCCTATATGCTCTCCTTGACCTGCCTCTTCCTTCTTGACATGGTGCTGTCTTTTTCTTATTATACAGAATTCTAGAAAGGTTTGCTACAAGTCCGGCTTCTGTGCTAGGCAGAGGGAAAGCCCTTCTCCATCTTTACCAGTTCAAAAAGCGAGCTGGCAATAGCTGAAAGGTAGGAGTAAGAGCTTGGGCTCTAGATGCTATGTCGCTCGACTTCTGGATGCTGTGTCCCTCAACCTCTCACGGTTTTCAGCTTCCTCCTCATTTTTTTAATTTGAGAGAGAGAGAGGAAGTGCGAGTGGGGGAGAGGGACAGAGAGAGGGAGGGAGAGAGAATCTTAAATCGTGGAGCCCCAGCAGAGCTCGATCCCACAACCATGGGATCATGAGCTGAGGTGAAATCAAGAGTCAGATGCTCCACTGACTGAGCCACCCAGGCGCCACTCATTTTTTTTTTTTTAAAGAAGGGACTAATAATGCCTATGCTGTGAGGCTGTTGCTGGTACTAAATAATTGCACATAAAGAATTTGGGACAGTCCTGATGTATACTAAGTGCTCAGTAGCTCCCATTTTTATCCCATGTCAGACACTCCACAAAGTGCTTTACACGCACGATTCTCATTTACATCACACTGCAACCCTATGAAATAGATGTCGTTATTATCCCCATTTTACAGACGAGGAAACCGAGGCTCGTAGAAGTTAGGGTCATGCAGCAAGTAAGCCAGAGAGCTGGGATTCAACCAGGACTGCCTGACTTCAAAGCTCATGCCCTTACCCCCCTTATTGCACTGTCCCTCAAAGACACCCTCATGAAAAAAGTCCCGGATATCTTCCTCATCCCCTTTCTGGGGCTTCCTAAGGGAAACCCTGCAGTCTGACCATGGCTGCCACTTGCTCATGTCTTGTGAGGAGAGGTGGGGGCAGGGTGGTGCTGGTGACCTTGCGGCGAGCTGGACCCGGTGATTGCCAGGGTCCCCTCCGGCATTAGTGCTACTGGCAAGGGACTTGGAGTTGGGGGAGGGGGGTTGTCAGAGTCAAGTGTGATTTGAAGGATCTTCGGGGCTGAGAACAGACAGGGCAAAAATAAACTTTTGCATTAATCCATTATCCTAATGATCGTCCTAAAGATAAGCTTGATCAGATATGAGCGTTGCTGAGATTGATTTGCCTAAAATAAGAATCTCATTTGCATTTTCCTGATTTTTTTCCCTACTTCATTTAGCCACATCAAGACAGCTGCAGCTCTTACCAAGGACAGACATTTGAAATAGATGGATATCGCCTACATGTATTTATGGGGCACAGGATCCTTCCCACCCACTGTGTGTGTTGTAATCTCTCTGACAGAGGAGAGGAGGAAAATTTAGGGAGCTTCAAAGTGACAGCTTTGGCTTGCTAACGGAAGGTCAGCGTTTTCAACTTCCCTTTGATCACATTTTTAACTTACACAGAAGATATATATCTGTGGACCCAGGAATATGCGTGGGTAAAGTGGATTGAAGAAGATCCTAATGGTCTCAAGTTTGAGTTAGAAGATTAATTTCACATATATCTTCACCTTAACTGTTCATGTTAAACCTGAGAAGTGGCTAGGGCAGGCATTTTCATTCCCGTGTTGCAGATGAGGAAACTGAGGCCCAGTGGGCTTAAGGTTTATGGTTTAGGGGGCACCTGGGTGGTTCAGTCAGAAGAACATGTGACTCTTGATCTTGGGGTCTTGAGTTCGAGCCCCACATTGAGTGTAGAGATTCCTTAAAAAAAAATAAAAACTTTAAAAAAAAGATATATAGTTTAGGCTATATGTTTGGTCAATAAGGACCCCTCAGCTCCCAACCCTGAGTCCCATACGTTGTGCCTTCCAGGACAGGGCTGTCTGCTGTTGGAACCAGATGTCTGTGAGCGGGTCTGGGAAGGACCACTTCTCTCAGAGAGTAAGATTTGGTCCTGGCCTTATAGGCAACACCATACCTTCCATCCATTTGACCTTCAAGGCCAGTGCACATAACACAATACTGATGACAAGCACTTGTACATATTCCCGGCAGGGCTGATCATGGATAATAAAGACCCATGAGGCCATAGCATCGAAGCTTCAGAGAGAACCCCACCCCCCCAACCCCGCTGCCAATCCCATTCCCATCTTCAGCCTGGGAACCAGTGTTCTCTACAGCCAGACCCTCTTGAACTTGACTGGGTGATGAACGTTTGGATTGGAAAGTACACGGACTGTGGAATCAAATAGACTTGAGTTGAGCCCTGACCTTGCCATTTATGTCAGCTGGTGTTCACAAGGGTGCTCTCCAGGCAGAATTTAATTTATTACATTATTTAATTTAGTACATTGTTCCACTGAATCCCACAACACCGCCACGAGGAAGATTCCAATGTTACCGCCCCCATCCCGTATATGGGAAAACAGATTCACAGAGGTACAGGCTGCATAACTTATGCAAGAGAGACAGGTAATTCCGATTCCAAATCTTATATATTTAAAAAAAAAATGTTTAACTTGAAAGCATAGTTAATGCATTCCTCGACTCAAACTTCAAAAGATCTGCAGGGCACCTGGCTGGCTTTGTCAGTAGATCACGCAGCTCTTGACCTCAGGGTCGTGAGTTCGAGCTCCCATCCTGGGGGAAGAACTTAATAAATAAATAAACTAATTAATTAATTAAAAAAATGGTTTTACGTTAACAAAAACTCAAAAGCTGCAAAAAAGAACACTGAAAAACGTCCTTCCTGCCCTGTCCTCCGGCCAGTGAACCCACTTTCCAGGAGGCAACTGATTTTTACCAGCTGTATGTGTTTTCTTCCAGGGACTTGCTATATACGTACAAGCAAAGAGTCAGGTCTATTGCTTCTGGTCTTTTTGGAGGGGGCGGGGGTAGGGAACATACATATTTTTTAAAGGGCTATTGTTACATTTCTCTATATAGATGATGGTACAGTATTGATTTCTGTAATTTTTATACAAGAGTAGTATTTTTAGTTAAACATGCTACATTCTTTCCAGTTTCCTGCCTTTGCTCTTGCTTTCCCCTAGATACAAAATGTGTGACTCCTCGCACTTCTTATCTGGCAAGCTGCTGGCATTTTCGGGGTGTAGCACAGATATCATCCTCCTCAACTACCCCCTCTCCCCACGTACAGTTATTCGTTTCCTTCTTCATAGCCTCACATTTTCTAGACTATACTGTAAGTACGTTTAAGCTAATTTGATTCCCAAATAGTGTGATAGGTCTGAAGAAGACATTTATTCATTCAGTAAATACACATCTGTTATATATATGTATATATATATATAATTTTGTAATATGTAATATTACACATGTAATATTTAAAATACGTAATCTTTTTGTGAAGGTCCGCTCATTTTAAGTGACAGCATATTAAATATACTACTCTGCTTCTTGCTCTTCAAACACTTTTATCATAGGAAAAAAATCACACATATACAAAAGTAGACACAATAGTGTGAACTCCCATGGAGCCATCAACCCACTTAAACAGGTATCAGACGTGGCCAGTCTTGTTTTATTCACACCCCCAGCCCTACCCCCCTACCCTTGATTATTTAAAAATTTTTAACGTTTTATTTTATTTTTTGAGAGACAGAGCATGAGCAGGGGAGGGGCAGAGAGAGAGAGACACAGAATCAGAAGCAGGCTCCAGGCTCTGAGCTGTCAGTACAGAGCCCGACACGGGGCTTGAACCCACAAACTGTGAGATCATGACCAAAGTCAGACACTCAACTGACTGAGCCACCCAGGCACCTCTACCCTTAATTATTTCAAAGCTAATCCCAGACATCCTATAATTTCATCTGTAAATAATTCAGCATATATCACTAAAAGAAAATGACTCCATGGGGGCACCTGGGTAGCACAGCATCTTACTCTTGATTTCAGCTCAGATCACGATCATAGTTCATGGTCATGGTTCATGGGATCAAGCCCTACGTGGGACTCTGCACTGACAGCACAAGCCTGCTTGGGGTTCTCCCTCTCTCTCTCTGTCCCTGCCCCACTCTCTCTCTTTCTCTCTCTCTCAAAATAAATAAACATGTTTTAAAAAGAAAGAAAAGAAAATTACTTTAAACAACATAACCACTGGGGTGCCTGGGTGGCTCTCAGTCGGTTAAGCATCAGACTTGGGCTCAGGTCATGATATCAAGGTTCATGAGTTCGAGCCCTGTGTCAGGTTCTGTGCTGACAGCTCAGAGCCTGGAGCCTGCTTAGGATTCTGTGTCTCCCTCTCTCTCTCTCTCTCTCTCTCTCTCTCTCTGCCCCTCTGCTGCTCATGCTCTTTCTCTCTCTCAAAAATAAAAAAAAAAGCATTAAAAAAAAACACAAAACATAGCCACATCTATCACCTGTAAAAAAGTGTATCAAACAACTATCCAGTCAGCATTCAGACTTCCCCAATGGTCTCTCTCTTTCTCCCTCTCTCCCTTGTTTGACATATGCTGCTTTGTTCAAATCAAGATTCAAGCAAAGTCTACACCTTGCATTTGGTTGATCCCTTATTATTATTATTTTTGTATCACCTGACAATACTCTTGGAGATCATTTTATACCGGAACGGAAAGAACTACTTCATTCTTTTTTCCATGGCAGAGTATCTTTGTGTGGCTGTGCTATAATTCATCTCTCCGGTCTCCTGTCGGTGGCCATTTGGGTCCTTCCAAACCTTTTGCTAGTATGAACAGTCCTGAGTGGAATAACCTTGCTAAGTCCGTGACTTTGCCCACGTGGGAGTGTGTTTGCAAGATAAATTCTTGGAAGTAGAACTTCTGCGTGAAAGGATGTGTGTGTTTGAAATTTCAAAAATGATCGTTGGGTGGACCTTCGCCGAGGGTCACAAGCAATCAACACTTCTATCAGCCATGGGGGTGAGAGCTCTTTCCCTGTCCCCTTCTGGGAAACATCACCCCCTCTCAGACCTCCGACTATGAGATTCCCCTTCCCTGCAATATCCCGTCTCACCTTGCCCATCTGGTGAATTCCCATTCTTTAAGGCTCAGCTTAAACCCCCGCCCCACCCAGATTTGGGGTTGGTGCTCTCTCAGCGCTCCCAGAGGCCCCTGTTTGTAGGGGTGGAGGTCCTTAAGGCTGTAGCCTGAAGCACATGGTAGGTGGTCTATACAAATGGGTCCATAATCTCTGGGTCTTGTCCAATGGGAGTTCAGAGATTCCTGCTGTTTCTTTGGGTGGCATGAACCCAGAGTCAGACGTGTTGTCACCCATTTTTTTTTTTTAAAGTTTTTTTATTTATTTCTAGGAGAGAGAGAGAGAGCGTGAGCAGGGGAGGGTCAGAGAGAGAGGGAGTCACAGACTGAAACAGGCTCCAGGCTCCGAGCTGGCAGTCAGCACAGAGCCCGACGCGGGGCTCGAACCCACGAACCGCGAGATCATGACCTAAGCGAAAGTCGGACGCCCAACCGACTAAGCCACCCAGGCGCCCCTGTCACCCATTTTTATCACCCACTCGCACCCAAGTATTGGAGCCCAGAAAATTCCCAAGCTCCATGTTGCCCAGCTCCAGACGCCTGCGGCAGATGGCCTCACATATCATTGAGGCAGGGAGGTCTGAGTATCCTGGACCTGCGAATTGTTTATGGATTCTGACCTCTCCAATTGCTTTCTATTTAATCTGGGCTGGAAGACCTTGATTTCTGTTGCTTTAAAATCCAGGCTCTCTTCCCACCGCACGCAGGAAACTGTTGCCCTCCAAATTATGATTATCTGGAAGGGCAGGAGGAGAATGAAGGCCCCGCAAAAGCGAGTTAGGCGGGGCAAGTGGGAGTAATCGCATGTGCCCGAGGTGGGGGAGGGTGCAGCAGATGGCTCCTCAGCCAAGCCTTGAAAGTCAGGATTAAAAAGTAATTTTCAGCAGGCTGAAAATGGGACTGCAGATTTGGGTCACCACGATTAACTCTCTCCCGGCTGAAGGCCAGAGGCTCCGAGTCAGAAGGAGGTGCCCCGTCTTGAAGAGATGCGAAGGGAGAACCCCTTGATTTCTCCTCCCTGGGCTTCCTGGAGAACACATCCCGGGCCTCTTCGTGAGGAGGGAGCTCAGGCCCCCAGGGTCAGCCTCTTCCGAGAGGCAAGGTTGCTACTTACCCTGTAAGTGTGGACTCTCGTCGGAGGGACGTTCCTCCAAGACTGCGGGAATCGTTGTGGCTCGAGAGACTGAGTTTTTATCAGAAACCAGAAAATGGCATCTCATCCTGTTATCAACAACACCTCCGGGCGCCTGAGTGGCTCAGTAGATTAAGCATCCTACTGCGGCTCAGGGCATGATCTCGCGGTTCGTGAGTTCAAGCCCCGCGACGGGCTCTGTGCTGTTAGCATGGAGCCTGCTTCGGATCCTCTGTCCTCCTTTCTCACTGCTCCTCCCCCTGTTCATTCTCTCCCTCTCTCTGTCTGTCTCTCTCAAAAATAAATAAATAAGCTAAAAAAAAAATACCTCGGGGTGTTTGCCCCACAAAAGATGAAGTACCACCTTGCCAATCCCTTTCTGTGCTAGAGTTACTCGCTTCTTTCCATGAACAGGGTCTGTCAGTCTCTGCCCCTGTTCCCTGCCCCACTCCCGACAATAATTCCTTTACCTTAAAAGCCAATGCATTAAATCCTTTTCCTTGAGGAATGATATCCACCGCCCCCCCCCCCGCCCCCGCTCTTGAATTGTAGAATTGCAGTCAGTGGGGTTTCCCTTTTCTCTTTGTTGACCAGGAAACTCAGAGCCAAATTCAAAAGCGAATTCCATGGTCTGCATGAATGCATTTTATTTTTCCACTTTTCTTGTGATTCTATTCTTGGTTTTTGTTTGTCGTTTTTTTCAAAATTTTAATGTTTATTTTTGAGAGAGTGAGAGAGACAGCATAAGCGATGGAGGGGCAGATAGAGAGGGAGACACAGAATCCGGAGGGATACACAGAATCCGAGGAAGTCTGCAGGCTTTGAGCTGTGAGCATGGAGCCCATTGCTGGGCTCAAACCCACAAACAATGAGATCATGACCTGAGCGGAAGTCGGATGCTTAACAACTGAGCCACCCAGGCGCCTCTCTTGTGATTCTATTCTAATTGACATATTCCGTTGGTTCCGATTTTGGTTTTCTCTATATATTGCGTTATATTGCTGGATGAATATCTTATATGTTATATCAAATCCTTTGTGCAACTAGGTAGAATGTAAGTAATTAAATGCAGAAATAATCCACATTTTCATTCATTAGTGCAACTTTTACAATACACACCAGTTAGATGCTTAATACTCTAGTAGGTGAGTGGCTGATACAAATAAAATACATTAAGGCATTTAACACCTATTATATACCAGGTACTAAGTCTAGGACCTTTGATGTCATCTATTTTAATTTATGTCTAGCAATAATCTTACAACATAAATAATTAAGTGAGCTGGAATCCATAAAGCCCTTAGCCCAGGACCTGGTACAATAAGTACTAAATAATAATATTCTTATTAGATATCATTATTCTCACTTTAAAAGAGGAAACTAGTTCTGCAAGGTTAAATTACATTGTCGTGAGAGTTTGATGAAAATAATGAACCAAGGGCCTGGCAGGTAGTAGGCAGAGCAAGCATTTGATGCCTTCTGGCTCTCCAGGATCCACCGCCTTTGCTTTCAGTAACAGTCTCTCTATTTCTCTTTGGGAAACTCTATTTCCTACCACATTTGGGGTTCCCCAGCTCTGGGCCAGGCTTCCTCACCTACTCCGGGCGAGGAGCACGTGACCCCACCACGGCCAGTCAGTGCTCTGAATTTACTTTCTCACAATCATTGGCACAGAGGTACAGCGGGTGACTCAGACCCGTCCAATCCAAGAGACTCTATGATTCTTGTAGGGGTTATTGAGTAGAAATGTAGCCTCCTGGGGCGCCTGGGTGGCTTAGTCAGTTAAACGTCCGACTTTCGCTTAGGTCATGATCTCGCGGTTCGTGGCTTCGAGCCCCGCGTCGGGCTCTGTGCTGACTGCCAGCTCAGAGCCTGGAGCCTATTTCAGAGTCTGTATCTCCCTCTCTCTCTGACCCTCCCCTGCTCACGCTGTCTCTCTCTCTCTCTCCTAGAAATAAATTAAAAAAAAATATATATATATATATATAAAGAAATGTAGCCTCCTTTCTGCTTAGCCTGAGCCCAACGTGTGTACAGGACTGGGGTTTGGGCAATAATTTTCCTACTCTGAGTAAGGAGCCTATTTGATCATGGAGCCAACAAGAGAAATGTGGACTCCAGAGGTGGAAAGAGTGAATATGGGTCCTGAAGATATTCCCCTGGGTCAAGCCACATCGGCGCCAATAAGCTCTGTTCCAGGATAGTGGGGCTGCGGAGACAGTAAATGATCTCTTTTGCGTAACCCGGTTTAAGGTGGCATTCAACCACCTACAACTAAAAAGATCCTAATGTATACAGGTCCCTAATGCATTTTTTTCCCCTTTCCTTTTTCCATTGAACGGACTTGCCCAATGTCACAGCTCGTAAGTGGCAACAACGATATTTGAACCCAGTTCTGACCCCAAAGCCCATGTAGATCCTACCCTCTGCCTCCAGGAACCTGCATTGATTGTACTGGGGCGCCAGCACCCACACAAACGAATCAAGGTGGATGATGAGTCAAGGTGGGGACTGCTTGGCCATTGGGCAACCGCTGTGGGCACCATGCTTCTGGAAGCTCCCTCACCCTGCACTCTCCTTCCCGGCATCTGTCAACGGGCGGGGAAAAGCGCAAACGTGGAGTCACGGACACGCCAGCTGGCCCTGTGTGTTCCTATGCAAGGAGCTGCTGCTTCCCCTGCCTACTTAAAGGAGAACTCTTGCCAAGAGCAGAGACTGGGTGAGACAGAGAGACATCCACAGCACTGGCCTCTGACTCACCATGTGACTCCTTCAGCCGAGTCATCTCTCTCCCGAGATGGGCTTTTCTCCTCCCCCAAAATGAAGCTCAACAAATGAGGTACAAATGAGATCTCCCAGGTCGGGGTACTAGAAGGGTTGCTGGTGGACAGTCCTACCTGCGTAATGACAGGACCCGGCCTCCCTTTGCTAGCAAACCTGGGAGGCCTGGAGGGTGTTTGTGAATGAGTCCATCCAGTCTTACGTCACCTCCACTGGAAAGACCCTCTGCTCCCAGCGGAGAGCTCAAGGCCTCCTGGTTCGCAACAGCCATGGCTGCCCAGAGCGCCATCTGTGTGTGGCACCGCCTGTCCCCCGCCTGTCCCCTTAGCGTCCTGCCCAGACCTCTGATGAGCAAGGGAGCTCCCTTCCCCAGTCCTGTTCTCGAGGGAAGGCTCTCCAGGGAGTTGCCTGCTGTGCCCGTCATGGGAACCTTGTAGGGAGGAGGGAGGGCTCTTGGAAGGCTGGGCGTGGCCCTGGTTCTGTAAGTTTTGTTACTTCGAGGCCATCTCCCTCTTAAGGGAAGGGCACCAAGCTATACAAAGGAGGATGAACACGCCAGTGTCCCCATTCAAGGGCAATTTCAACAAGTATGAAAGATCCTATTGTTACAGGCAGCACATTGTAAAGAAATGAGCCCGGCGAACCAGTTCCGGAAGGGAGCTGCTCACCCAGTTTTGCTTCCTCTGGGCGCCAGAATCATACCCTCAACAGTCAGCAAGGGCGGTGTCCCCTTCAGGATACGACAACGATCAAAAGATGGTGCTGGTGTCTGAAAACCAGCTGTCCGGGGAAAAAAAAATGTTTATGATAAATATGATGTAATTCATATGTAAGTTTATTATAACACCTTATACATTTTATGGATAGAAAAGGAATGGAGCACACAATTTAGACAAGATACGCATTGTCAATGCCATATAGGCAATTGATTCTCAAGGTGCTTGACCTTCGTCGAACTCTTGTGTCCATTGCGAAACTATGGGTGCAATTCAGCCGTGATTTGACAAGACCAGACTATGAATAAATGCTTGATTACTATCCTATTCAGCAAAGAAGGCGCTCGTGTCGCAGACAAATGAGTGTAATTTCAGTGTGAGGAGTGGTTGGTATCTTCATTTCTGTTAAGGAGTGAGACAGAAGTAGAACAACAGAAACGTTTATTGGACCTTCATTTGTTCACATTGACAGTGACTTCTTTGCCAAATCAGGTAGTAGTTTTTGAGCGCCGGAAGAGGGTTTCCTCATTTTTTTGTCCCAGTCATATGTAACAATCACAGAGACAACATGCGTTTAAAATGAACCTGCACTGGGGCGCCTGGGTGGCTTAGTCGGTTAAGCGTCCGACTTTCGCTTAGGTCATGATCTCGCGGTTCGTGGGTTCGAGCCCCGCGTCGGGCTCTGTGCTGACTGCCAGCTCGGAGCCTGGAGCCTGTTTCAGTCTGTGACTCCCTCTCACTCTGACCCTCCCCTGCTCACGCTGTCTCTCTCTCTCTCTCTCTCTCTCTCCTAGAAATAAATAAAACATTTTAAAAAAAGAAAAATTTAGGAAAAATAAAATAAAATGAAATAAAATGAACCTGCACTGGAGCGCCTGGGTGGCTCAGTTGGTTAAGTGTCCATCTTCGGCTCAGGTCATGATTTCATGGTTCGTGGGTTCGAGCCCCACGTCGGGCTCTGTGCTGACAGCTAGCTCAGAGCCTGGAGCCTGTTTCGGATTCTGTGTCTCCCTCTCTCTCTGATCCTCCCCTGCTCACGCTGGCTCTCTCTCTCAGAAATAAATAAAACATTAAAAATTTTTTTTTAAATAATAAAATGAACCTGTATTTTTGACATTTCTCCATTTTTATTTTATTTTATTATTTTTATTTTTTTGAGCTGGGGGGAAGGGCTGCAGGAGGGGAGGGAGGGAGTCATAAACAGGATTCATGCCCAGCTGGGAGTCTGACATGGGGCTCAATCTCATGACTGTGAGATCATGACTTGACCTGAAATCACGAGTCAGATGCTTAAATGACTGAGGCACCCAGATGCCCTTCTCCATCATTTTAAAAAGTCTATACCACCGGGGTGCCTGGGTGGCTCAGTCGGTTAAGTGGCCGACTTCGGCTCAGGTCATGATCTCACCATTCCAGGTTCGAGCCTTGCGTCAGGCTCTGGGCTGACAGCTCAGAGCCTGCAGCCTGTTTCAGATTCTGTGTCTCCCTTTTTGTCTCTGCCTCTCCCCCACTTGTGTTCTGTCTCTCTCTTGAAGATGAATAAACATTAAAAAAAAAAAAGTCTATACCATCTACAATTTCCATGATGTAAATACTCCCACCATGGCTGATTTCAATCCACCACCTTTAAGTCGCGGAATGTGGATTTTCAAAGGGATACACAATGGCACAACTACACATAGAATTTCTACCACACGGACATGATAGGTGTAAATAACCTTGAGAGCATAAATAATAAAAAATGTAGTAAAATAATTGAAGGTGACGAGTTCCGAGTTTTTAACATAATGTATTTCATTACCTGTATATATAATCTACTTATATATACTTGTACTTAGCCAGCATCCACTGTCAAGGATAGTAGCAAACCAGAGTCTGGGCTCAAACCACGTTTGGTAAAGAAAACTAGATCCGTGGCTCAGAATATTAATACTTGATGAATTAAAAAACTTTTTTCAGATAGTTTATTTTTTTGAGAGACAGAGTGCAAGTGGGGGAGGGGCAGAGAGAGGGAAACACATAGTCCAAAGCAGGTTCCAGGCTCTGAGCTGTCAGCACAGAGCCTGTCGTGGGGCTTGAACCCACGAACTGTGGGATTGTGACCTGAACGGAAGTCAGACGCTCAACCGACTGGGCTACCCAGGTGCTCCGTTACCTGATGAATTTTTAAGGGCAGTGAATCTTCTGTAAGTGATAGCATTAGCCACGTGGGTTAGGGGGTAATTCTGGACAGCTGTGGCTCTTCCATGGCAGTGCTTCTCAAAGTGTGGTCCCTGGACCAGCAGCATCAGCATAACCCCGAACATTTTGGAAATGCAAATTTTGGGGTCCGTTGCCAACCTACTGAATCAGAACCTGTGGGGCAGGGCCCTGAAATCTCTTACAGGTGTTGCTAACGCATATTCAAGGTGTTTCTCATATGTCCTCAAGTTTTCTAAGGCCGAATAGTTTTTTTTTTTTTTAATTTTTTAAAATGTTTTATTTATTTCTAGGAGAGAGAGAGACAGCGCGAGCAGGGGAGGGTCAGAGAGAGAGGGAGACACAGAATCTGAAGCAGGCTCCAGGCTCTGAGCTGGCAGTCAGCACAGAGCCCGACGCGGGGCTCGAACCCACAAACCGCGAGGTCATGACCTAAGCGAAAGTCGGACGCTTAACCGACTAAGCCACCCAGGCGCCCCCTAAGGCCGAATAGTTTGAGTAGTACTATTCTTTTGTGTGTTCCACATGGCTGTGGGTCATGGACTGTCAGCATTTTTTTTTTTTTTTTTTTGAGAGAGAAAGAGAGGGCGCAAGTGAACAAGAGAAATAGAAGTGGGGCTCATCCAAAGTTCACCTGATGTGGGGCTTGAACTCACGAACTGTGAGATCATGCCCTGAGTCAAAGTCAGATGCTTAACGACTGAGCCACCCAGGCATCTCTGGACAGTTAGCTTTTGAATTCAGTATCCTTGGGGTGCTCTGGTGGCTCAGTTGGTTGAGCTTCTGACTCTTGATTTTGGCTCAGGTCGTGATCCCAGGGTTGTGGGATTGAGCCCCACTTCAGGCTCTGCCCTGAGCATGGAGCCTGCTTGAGAATCTCTCTCTCTCCCTCTCTCTCTCTCTCTCCCACCCTCTGTCCCTCTCCCCATTTTCGCTCTCTCTAAAATAAATAAAATGGAAAAAAATTCAGTATTTTCAGTACTTGCTAGTACTTTCAGGTGTGCTCAAGATACGGCGATTAAGAAGAGTTCTCATCAGTGGGTCCCCGTAGGAGGCTTCACCTCCATCCAATAAGCTTTGCAAAATGGCGCTGCTGGTCAGGTGCCTGTGTAATCTCTATGGGCCAGGGCTCAGTGCTGACATGATCTCTGGAGGATCCGTAGTGTGAACAGGGCAGGGGTGATTCAAATTGCTTTTAGTATATGTTGACTATCCTGGAATTAAATTAAAAATTAAAAAAATTAATTGCTTTTCGTCAGGAGAGGGGCTTCCTGCTTTGATTGGGAGCTCAGCACAGATGTCGCATTTGTTCTGTCCTATAACACTGACTCTGACGTAAAGCTTTGTTCCATGTAAATTAGCTGAAGTGACAGAAATCCTGGCTCAAATGGGCTTAAGCGATAAGTAATTGTATTCTTTTTCATAACAGAAGTCCATGGGCCTTGGGGTTGCTTGGTTTAGAGATTCCGCCTCAGCATCAGGGGTTTAGCCTCTTTTCATCTCTTTACTATGCAAATCTCCCTACTAGTTCATCCTTAGGTTGTTTACAAGGTGGCTGCAGTGGCTCCAGCCATCACAACCAGAGAGTACGAAGTCCAGAGCAGGCGTTCATTTCTGAGCTCCTTGGGCAAACTCAGGGACCCGTGAACCTGAGGGGGGAAAAAAAAATCACATCACCACTTTCTAACTAAAAAGAAACTGGTATTTCCTTCATTATGAATGTAGGTAACAAACTACAGTAGTAGTAGTAGTAGGATAGTATGGGCTTGCCACCAATAGAAATCGCATGTATTTTCAAGTGACGTTATAATTGTGAGTATATCATGAAATATAATTTATCCTTAGCTTCACTTGGAAATTATAGTAGTTATTAGACCTCCCACTAGATCTTGATATTGAATGTGTTGATAAAGCATTGCATATTTTATTATATCAAAAATACTTTGCTTTCATATTGTATTCCACTATAATTGTTTGCATGTAATTTATTTGATGTATTTAAAATATCATTCTAGGGGCGCCTGGGTGGCTCAGTCGGTTGGGCATCTGACTTCAGCTCAGGTCATGATCTCATAGTTCGAGAATTCGAATGTCGCGTGGGACTCTGTGCTGACAGCCTGGAGCCTGTAGTCGGCTTCGATTCTGTGTCTCCCGCTCTCTCTGCCCCTCCCCCACTTGTGCTCGGTCTCTCTCAAAAATAAATAAACATTAAAATATTTTAAAAAGTAAATAAATAGAAATATTCTAAGAAGGAGTCCATAGAATTCACCTGACTGCCTAAGGGGTCCTGACACCAATACATATAAATTTGAAGAAGCAAGGACACCCCCCACCTCTCGTGTGTGTGTGTGTGTGTGTGTGTGTGTGTGTGTGAAGAAACATCGCATTTCTTTTTTTTTTTTTTTT
>NW_024080642.1:3165671-3277259 GCF_003009895.1 Hyaena hyaena | reverse complement strand
GGCTCTTTCCATGTTTTAGCTATTGTGGAGAGTGCTGCTATGAACATTGGGGTCCATGTGCTCCTATGCCTCAGCATTTCTGTATCCCTTGGGTAAATTCCTAGCAGTGCTATTGCTGGGTCATAAGGGAGTTCTATTGTTAGTTTCCTGAGGAACCTCCACACTGTTTTCCAGAGGGGCTGTACCAGAGAAACATCGCATTTCATTGGCCAGCACTGGGTCACAGGAAATGACGCACAAGTTGGGTCTTGGAGAATAGAATGGACTTAGGGAGGAGAAAGAGGGAATCTTGCTCCAGAATGTGGAAATGGTATGTGCAAAGGCTAGAGGTATGAAAAGGCATGATGTGTTCTGAGAACAACAATATCTGGAAAGAGACAGCGTGCTCAAAAGGAAGCTGGAGAGACGGCCAGGATGCCAACATGAAGGGTGCTGGGTGCCAAGATCAGGGTTTGAGTTTTGTCCTTGGTGAACATGCGTAGTTTCCGAGGAGTTTTAAGCAGAGCAGTGAGATGATCTCTTTTGTTTTTCTCAAAGATCCTTCTGGCTATAGTGTGGAGAATAGAGAGAAGGAAGCAAGCCTAGAGGCAGGGAGACGGTGTAGGAACCTGTTGTTAAGCCAAGGAAGAGCTGATGCTCTGAACACAGGTGGTAGTGGTGGGCTGGGGAAAGAAGAATAGCCCTGACAGAACTGAGGAGACTGGGTGGATCTGGCCGGGGCATAGTGGTGAGGGAGATGAAGTCCCAGGTGCCCACCATGTTTGTGACTGGAGCCAGTGGCGGATGGTGGAGCCGTTCATTGAATAGGAGGCAAGAGGAAATGCAGTTGGTGGTGAGGAGAGGTCTGAGTAGACAAGATTGTACGTTCAGAATCGGACAGATTGGGATATAATTTTGGCTCCTTTTGGTCTTGGCATTCCCATTTCTTGCACTTCCCCTGAAAGTTCGGAACCTCCCCAACTTTTCCACCGAGAACCACGAGGCTGGGTCTGAGGGCTGCAGGGTCTCTGTGGAAACAGGTAGATGTGGCGGATACAATTTTTGGTCCACTGCTCCACCAAAGACTCACTGAAACAATAAACCCGCTAATTCTGTCTCCTAGTATACCAGGAAATGGAAGCTTTGCAGGAAAACCAAGTTGTATTATAATTACAGGCTTTTGAATAAGTATCACGGGCGATATTTAGCACCAAACAATGAAGTGTTGAAGACCTTATTGTTTTTTGTCCTGTTCACAGAGTGAAGTCAGACTCAGCAGAATCCAGGGGCTTTTAAATAGATTTGGAAAGTGACTCTGAGCCAAGGTGCCTGCCACTTTACAGAGTAAATTATCAAGGCAATAAGAGGCTAGAACTTCAGCCTGGGGAAATGGTTAATTGCTTTGCCCTCTAGTTATTGTTTTGGTCCTGTGCCTGCTGTAGAGTGTAGCCTTCCAGGAGAAGGGCTATAAATTTCATGGTGGTGGTGGAGGGACCCATGTGGGGTGGGGGAGGAGGCGGGAAAGGCAAGCAGTTTATTGATGCCGAAGTTAATTATCAATCATGGGAAATATGGACCTTCGATTTCTTACCTTTTAAAAAAACTTTTTAATGTTTATTTTTGAGAGAGAGAGAGAGAGATTGAGAGAGACAGGGCGTGAGCAGGGGAGGGGCAGAGAGAGACCGAGACACAGACTCAGAAGCAGGCTCCAGGCTCTGAGCTGTCAGCACAGAGCCCGACACGGGGCTTGAACTCACAGACTGTGGGATCATGACCTGAGCCGAAGTCGGACACTTGCCTGACTGAGCCACCCAGGCGCCCCCATTTTAAATTTTTTAAAATATCTTATTTATTTTTGAGCGAGAAAGCCTGCGAGTGGGGAAGGGGCAGAGAGAGAAGGGGAGAGAGGATCCGAAGTGGGCTCTGCACTGAGAGCAGCGAGCCCGATGCTGGGCTCAAACTCAAGGAACTCACGAACCATGAGATCATGACCTGAGCCAAAGTAGGACACTCACCTGACTGTGCCACCCAGGCGCCCCAATATGGACCTTTTAAAGGCAGCGCTAACAGACCCCTTCCATTTTGGCTTCTTCCTGTGTTCTAGACTCCTCCCCCCCCCCATACATACACACGTGGACCCACCAGCATTGTTTTAGATGCATGTACGCACACAGGGTCCTTAGCTGTGGACATTATTAATCCACGTCCTTCACAGAGAAGATGCAAATTTCATGAGGAAATAGACAACTATATTGATTTCACATACCCTGTGTCCCCAGCCCACCTGGTCCTGGGACTCATGCGGTCATTGCTCTTTCTTGATCTCTTGTCCTGGGCATTGAGTTGCAGTACCAGTTACCCTGGCCCTGTCCTTGGGGGCTGACAGGCAAAGGCTGGTAGCATTCACATGACTTTGGCTGTCGGGGGCGGAGGCGGCCGGCTGCTGCGGTGGTACCTGGTGGGTGGGGTGCTGAAGAGACAGGTGGGTTCTTTCACACGCTGGAAGTTTGTGAAGGCGTTTGGAGCTCGGGAGCTGTTTGTGTCCTTGTCCTGCAAGCTGTTGGATGCCTCTGCTCAAACAGGGGCTGGTTCCCCAGCTCACAGCTCTGCTCGAGCGCTGCCCCGGGGAGCACCTCCCTTGCAGCGAGCTGGTCGCCTGGCTTTCTCTCCACCAGGTGCCCTCTGGGAGCGAGCGGGTTCACAAGGCTGCAGGGCACCAGGAATCCGGAGGCAGGATGCGCCTGAAGCAAGGGATCGAGTCCGGGGAGGTCAGCCTTGGGCTGGGCTGGCAGCTGACTCCAGAGTCCTGGGGTCAGAGAGGCAGCTCGAGGGCCGCCGCTAGTAGCAGGAGTGCGAGCTCAGCCCCAGGGGCCCAGGCCACCCGCTGCTGGCCTCCTGGGCCCTGCCTGGGGGGTGGGTGGGTGTCGCCGGCAGGCGGGTGACCTGCAGATGAACCTGGTCTGATGCAGACGAGGGTGGAGACACCAGAACAGCATTTCCCAAAGTCTGTTCCGATGAGCACGGGCGGATTCCAGGGAACCTAAATAGGATGAAAAGGCTCTGGGAGTACATAAATTGAAGAAGTAACTCCGTAGTTGAGTAAAGGGGAACAGATCTCTTTCCTGAAAAACTTCTCAAGCTTACAATCTGTGGAGGAGTGGAGGGAGCCAGAAGGCAAAGATTAGAGTATATACAGTGTCGCTCAAACCTGTGTGACTATGGAATGCTTTTGCGGTGAAACATCTCTTGGGGTGAGGGTTCCATAGAACAAACTTTGGGAACCATTGCTTATGCTTTCCTAGCATACTGAGCCTACGGGACCAGGCTGGGTCTCCAGATCCCAGTACCAGGATGGTGGATTTTGAATCCAGCTACCAATGGGGCTACTCTAGACCTTGAACTTTCTATTTCCTTCCTTTCTTTCTTTTTTAAAAATTATTAAATTCTTTACTTAGAACACGATGTAAATTTAAAATTTTAACAGTAACAGGATGATTGTATAATAAAACCCATGTAGGTATCCATTACAAGGCTTCATCTTACATTATTTTTTCCCATTTATTTTTTTATTAAAAAAATTTTAAACATTTTTATTTATTTTCGAGAGAGAGAGAGAGAGACAGAGTGTGAGCGGGGGAGGGGCAGAGAGAGAGGGAGACACAGAATGCGAAGCAGGCTCCAGGCTCTGAACTGTCAGCACAGAGCCTGATGCGGGGCTCGAACCCACCACCGGTGAGATCATGACCTGAGCCTAAGCTGGATGCTTAACTGACTGAACCACCCAGATGCCCCTTGGACCTCTTGATATTAAAACAAGACTGAGAACCTTCAGTGCCTGAGTGGCTCAGTCAGTTAAGCAACCGACTCTTGACTTCAGCGCAGGTCATGATCTCATGATTTGTGAGTTCAAACCCTGCATTGGGCTCCATGCCCCAGAGTGTGGAGCCTTCTTTGGATTCTCTCCCCCCACCCCCTCCTCTGCTTGTGTGCTCTCTCTCAAAATAAATTAAAAAAAAAAAAAAGACTGAAAATCTTAAGTTGCTTTGCTAGGAATCACACAAGCAACTTAAGGTATAGTAAAGAAAGAGAGGTAGCTAAGAGGTGCCTGTCTGCAGTGCTGTCGGCGGTAATTGATGAGTAAGAGACAAGACAGAACTGGTGTGAAAACAAATACGCAGGGAAGATAAGGCAACATCTCAGGGGGTAGCAAGTGGGTTCGAGGGCTGATGAGACCTCCTCCAAATCCTGGCTCATCCGTTCATTGGATGTGAAATTCAGGCAAGTTTCTTAACCATTCTGAGCCTCAGTTCCACGTTAATAAAATGGGGTTAATAATAGTCCCTACCTTGCAGGGTATTTGTGAGGAATAAATGAGACAGCACCTGTCGATCGCTTAGCACATGACCTGCTACAGATCGGGAGCTCAGTGGCTATCTTCTTAAAAAGCTCTGATACAGGAACAGATAGACGTTGGCCGACAGAAAGGACCAGGGAACGAGTGTACACTGCTATCTACACACCCTGAGCAGGTGGACAGGGGCGACGAATAAGAAGATGGATGGAGTTGCACTGGTACATTCAGGATGGCTCAGCTGAAAGAGGGCGAGAGGAATTATCTAGAACTAGCGTTCTGCCTCTGCGTCTTGGGCCAACCTGGCTTCAACTTGGCTTTGCCATTACCTGTCAGGGTACCGATGGAAAAACCTATGAACATGTGCAGCAAACTCCAACCTGTGCCATTTAGAATCTAGAATCCCTTGATATGCTGGAGTGGCTTTGCACCTGGGCTGGGGGCTGGGCGATGGGGGCAGGGCTCTCTGTCTCTGAAGCCCGGCATCAACTCATCAGAGGAAAAGCAAAGGTCACTGGCATCGGCGATGCCTGGAACCTGGTGAACTGAGCAGTGAGGTCACCGATTCGCCCTCTGGCTGGAGAGTCTCCTCTCAGGAGGTGATTCATATCCTAATGGAGGCGAGGAGGGTGCCAGATAACAGCAGCTGTTTCTCCTGCTCTCTGTAGAGGGTGCTGCCTCCGGGCCGGCCGCAGGGCAATGGAAGGAAATGATCTGAGGGTTCAAGGTGAGGCCTGAAGGTAGTGAAGCGCTTTGTGCCCTGTGAAGGGAAACAGGGGTGCAGCGGGCTTGGGAGTTAGTAAGGTCGCACCGGGCCCGTGTCAAAGAGCATCCTCCTTCCCTGGCTTCCTGGCCCGTCCCTGCCAGGGGCTCTGAGGGGTGACAGGTGAGGGGAGGGCCCAGCAGGGCTGCTGTACGGTCTTTGGAGAGGCAGGCTGCAGGCCCTGGAAAGGGTTCTTCCTGGATGTGGACGATGTGTGCTCAGGCAGTGTTTAAATCAAACCAGAAATAGTGTCGGTAGCCAACTTCCTATGTTATCAGCTTTGCCACATGCTAACTCGCAGCGCTCACAACACTACGTGGTGAGCGTTCTCATTAGCCTCATTCTGCGGTGGGGAAACTGAGCCAAGGGCAGGTTGTGAAACTTGCTAGAGGTCATATTAGCATCAAGAACCAGGATTTGAGGGCCGCCCGGGTGGCTCAGTCAGTTGAGCGCCCGACTCTTGATTCGGCTCCGGTTCAGATTTCTCAAGGTTCGTGAGTTCGAGCCCAGTGTCTCACTCTGCACTGATGCGACGGGCCTGCTTGAGATTCTCTCTCTTTGTCTCTCTCTCTGCCCCTCCCCTTCTTATGCTTTCTCTCTCAAAATAAATAAAAACAGGGGTGCCTGGGTGGCTTAGTCGGTTCAGCGGCTGACTTCATCTCTGGTCATGATCTCGGGGTCTGTGAGTTCAAGCCCCGTGTCGGGCTCTGTGCTGACAGCTCAGAGCCTGCTTCAGATTCTGTTTCCCATTCTCTCTGTCCCTCCCCTGCTTGCTCTCTCTGTCTCTCAAAAATAATAAACATTAAAAATTTTTTTAAAAAATAAAAACGTTTTTAAAATTCTCCCTCTGACACCCCCTCTGCACCCGCCTGTATGTGCATGCTGTCGCTTTCTCTCGGGGAAAAAAAAAAAAAAATTAAGAAAAGAATCAGGATGTGAACCCAGGCTGTAGGCGCTGGTGCGGTCCCAGCACTGTGTTGTCATGGATGTCAGCGGTGGGTTAGGTGAAGTACGTGGGGAAGGAGGATATGGCTTGGTCTGAGCTCTGGGAGGCAGAGTCATCGTAGGTGGCTGGCTCAGGAACGAGTTCAGGCCAGAACCAAGTACCTAAAGTTCAGCCGTCTTACAGACAGAAGCAAAGGGCCTCAGAGGTGGCTCCGACTCGTTTTACGGCCCGTGGTGATCTCTGCCCATTGCCCCAGCTCTACACATGGTATTTGGGTGACAGAGATGAGGTGACTGTCCTGGTCCTGCTATGGTCCCGTAGGCTTCAGGGGCAAGAGGATTCTGAGTCCCGAGAAAGAGGAAAAGAGCTTCGGACAGGGCTTGAGATCCAGTTCCAAACCACCGTGACTGTGCGACTTTGGGAAAGTTATTCAACCTCTCTGAGCCTTGATTTCCTCATTTGTCAAAACAAGGGTAATACTATGTACCTCATAGCATTATGCGGAGAATCAAATGAGATGACGTGTGTACATTACACGTGCTTGGGTACGGCAGGTGCTCGATCGGTAGCTGCCTCTGCATGCTTGCCTTCTCCCTCTTTCCTGGAAAATACGAATATCTGGGCTGAATCAAAAATGATCAAGGGAGAGGCAGTGCAGCCGTAAGAGCCTGCAGCCATCCTCAGATGCCTGCGGCAATGGAGAAACTTACTGTTGATTTCAGTTGTGCTTGGAGAGGACAAGGGGGCATGGATAAAAGCCCGCTGGCCCTGCCTGGCTGCTTCTCTGTGGTCACAGTCACCATGGCCTTGGTTCTGCCCTGGGAACTGACCACCGAGGCTGCATGCTCAGGCGGATGGGGCTGCGGCGGGCCTGGGTGGACAGCTGGGGACCCAGGCAGGACACTGGACCTTCAAGAGAGAGCTGAGACCCGAGGAGGTAGCCCCAAGGCCCCGGGCCAGAAAGGCAGGACAGGGTGGTGACTCCTGCCTGGCAGGAAGGCTAACCTATCTCTTCATGGGGTCCTGGGTTCAGCTCCCAGCCGTTTCTTCCCTTCTCTTGCCCTTTCTGGAAAAAGCAAACCAGGCAGGCTGTCCATTCGCTGTTCAACTCGCCCTCTGGACCACCAGGAAAGCAAAAGGCCAGAGAGAGAAGGCAAGTGGAATGCGTGCGTGCATGCAGGCATGCATTCGTTTATTCACTCATTCATGCATTCATTCATACAACTAATATTTATTGAGCATCTCTTTCCTCCACATGTGTCTTTAACCTTAGGCTACTGATGCTGACCTCACTTCACAACCAGCAGATTTGCTGGCAGCGAGCCCTTATTCAAGTCGCTTAACTTCTCTGGACATCAGCTTCTTCATCTGTTATGACGGGCAGGAAGTGACCTTCCTTGTATATGGCACGCACGAAATGAATGTTGTTTCTCTTTCTTCCCCACCCTGCCCTCCTTTCTGGATTCTGCTAATGTGCATGTGATTTTGTATAAATGTGGGGTGTCTTTTTAGCTGGGGAGGTGGAAAAGCCGGGAGGGTCCCACTTCCATCTTTACTTGCTCTGCTCACCACGGGTATTTCTGTTATCTGTTGCTTCGAAATGAATCATCCCCCTAAGTCGTGGCTTAAAACAAGAACAATCATTTCATTATTTTCTCTCCTGGTGCTGTAGATGAGCCGGACGTGGCCATGTGGCTCTTGTTCAGAATCTCTTGGGCAGACGCAGTCAGATGGGAGCTGGGGCTGCAAAGGGCTCCTCACTCACATGACTGGCATTGATGCTGGGTCTCCCCTAGGATCTCAGCAGGGACCACCCCCCAGCCACTTACATGCTGCATCTCCATGTGGTCTGGGCTTCCTCGCGGCCCGACGGCTGGGTTCCAGGAGTGAGAGTTCCAAGAGAACTGAGTGGAGGCAAAAAATGTCACTTCCGCCCTAGTCACAAGTCAGCCCCTAGATTTGAGTGGAGGAAACTGAGAGCACATCTCTCGATGGGAGAATCATCGGCGACAACAGCGTAAGGACGCCTGGGATGAGAGACCTTGTTGCCGCCGTCTTGGAAAATACGATGTGCCACCCTGCCCAATCAGGAAGAATTTCCAGAAGGAAGGCTGTGGCTTGACTGCCAGGGGTGAAGTTGCCAGTGCACAGAGAAGCACACGGCCCCTGAGAAGAGGCTTTTGGGCATGAGCTGGGGGAGAGGGGTTCTGTCACTGTGAAGGTAGTTCTGAAACTCTGGGATTCCAAAGCTGGATTAGATTCCCATAGGCGGGCAATGGGGCAGAAAAATGGGAAAAGGGGAGAACAGAGCCTGGCATTGCGGGAACTTGTTAGGTTAAGGAAGTAGCAGTTAGTCTTTCTCTGGTGATGTTCTGGTCTTCTTCCAGGAGACCCACTTAAGCTACTTGAGGAGGGTCCTCGGAACTCAGGGGATGGAGGGCTACACTCGTGCCAGAGGCCAGTAGGCACCCTGGTGCCAGGTGAGTGTGGCTTCAGCCTTCTCCCGGCGTCCCTGTTCCACCCCCAAAGTAGACGGCCATTCCTCAGCATCAAGAGGCACCAGGCTGGTCTCCTCTCTGATACATATGCCTGGGACGAGCCCACCTCCCGCAGAAATAGAAACCACCATACGTGGCCACCATTCCACCTCTTCCTAAAGACCTAATAAATATGAGAGTGAGTTTGGAATCAGTCTTACAAAAATAATCCTCCGGGTGGGAACAGAATGAAATTTATGGAAATAGACATGATCGCTCACCATGAAAAATAAAAGAGGGAGCTCTCTCTGCTCCACCCCGTGAATGAGGCAGAGATTAATCTATTGAAATCAAATGTATAAATTATACATGGATGGGAACTGGCTCAGGCATAAGGTGTCTGATAGGGTGCTGATGGAAATGAAAATGAGGCTGGAAAGATCATTTCTGCTTTTGAGTCAGCGCCAATGTTGCTGATGCTTCTGGGCCTGCCTGGCAGAAACGCCCTGACCTATCAAGTCAGAAAACACCCCCTCCCGAAGCCTTTGGAACATGCACCTTCAAAGTAATTGCTAATGTTTTGGGTGATCTTTCGGTGCGTCACCAGGAATAATAAAAAGGCAATAAAAGTTTGAAGGCCCATATTTTTGCTGCCTGATGGCTGCTGTAAATCAAACCCACCTCTTCAAAGGGATAGACAGAACGTTTTATGCAGTGGCCGTCGCCTGCCAGGAAAAGAAGGGTGGGCCTCAGCGTGGGAACAAGTGTCACTTGCAGTCCAGCCACGGCTGTGTGACATTCAGCTGCCGTTTACCCACTCTGGACCTACTGCTCTACCCACTCGTAAACTCCCCTATCCCTTCAGTTAACTTCCTGAGTCCCTACCACGTGCCAGACACGGGGCTACACGTCTATTTGGCGCTGAATAAATAAAATTAACACAAAGATGAATATAGCAAGTCCTTGTCTTCAAGAAGTTCCTGGCCGGAGAAACAAAAGAACAGATGAGCTGCAATACCAGCTTGTTTGAGTCAAACCAACGTGCTTTTAAATTTTTTTTAAGTTTATTTGTTTACTTTGGGGGGAGATGGGCAGAGAGAGAGGGAGAGAGAGACTCCGAAGCAGGCTCCGCGCTGTCGGCCCAGAGCCCGAAGTAGGGCTTGAACTCACGAACTGTGAGATCATGACCTGAGCCGACACCAAGAGTCGGACCCTTGACCGACTGAGCCATCCAGGTGTCCCCAGGACCAACGTGCTTTGATCAGAGGGTTTGAAGATGGGCAGGTTTCTAAAGGACTAGAGGTTGTTTTGCCTGACAAAGAAGATTATTCCCTACTAAGGATTGTCTGGCCAGAGCTCCACCATGTGCCATGGGCCGTCTTCAGAGGGTCTTTAAGATGATCTCTGCTGAGACAGTAGGAGAGAAAGTGAGCTGAGATTGAACTTTTAGATGGGGCAGCACGGAATTCGGCCATACGTGTTGTAGGTGGTCGGGAGAGATAGCAATGATTGACGTAGATTCATGAGGTCAGGGACCCTCTCTGCATCTCCAGGGACTTCTACAGGGCCTGGCTCAACGAAGGCACAGCTTTTCTCTAACAAAAGAATAACAAATGGTCCATTACCTAGCGTTACTTCAGGATAGAACAGATCCTGCCCTGCTTGTACAAGCAAAGTGTACACTCCCCTAACGCCCTGGCAGGGGGAAGATGTGGCCCTTCCCTGCCGAGAATGTCATTATTTGGACCCATTTGAATGGATGGCTCACTCCCTTTTTAAAACGATGTTATTCAGGGTATAATAAGCATATGGCAAAGTGCATAACTCTTAGTTGAACAGCTCAGTGAAGTTTACATACGTCCACACCCATGCAACTACCAGCAGATCAAGATATAGAATAATTCCTGCTACCCACGAGGCTCCTCTGTGTGCTTTCCAGCCCTGTGGAGGGAACCACGATTCCCACATCTCTGCTAACTCTTTCTGTAGACTCTACCTCCGTATTCCCACCCTAGGAAGAGAAAACACCTGAGGATAAATCTTCATTTATCTTCATTCTAGAGGGGAAAAATTACCAGGTTGGTTTTTGACTCCTGACATCAGAAAACACAGAATCACTAGATGTCAGCCGGGCAGGGGTGTTGCACATCTGGGTCAAGAGCTCCTACCTTTTTAGGAAGTAGAACTCCTTCTCAACGTCAGTTTATTCCACAGACCCCAGGTGAGAAGAATGGTCGCCTTTTCAGTGTCTTTTCATGAACGGGGGCTGAGAAGGGGAGGGAACGATGGGAAGTTCATGTTTAATGGGTAGAGTTTCAGTTTGGGAGGATGAAAAGGTCTTGGAGAGGGAGAGTGGTGACGATTGCCCAACAGCGTGGATATATTTTATTAACGCCCCTGTACCGTACACTTATTACGTGCTTAAGACGGTAAATTTTATGTCATAAATATCTCACCACAAGAAATAAATAAAAAAGAGAGTGTCATCAAACAAGAAAATAGAGCCCAACCCTCGTCTGAATTCAGCGACTGTCTTAAAATAGAATTTTGTTAATAACCATCGATTGGATGTCCCCTTGAAAAACAATAGAACGTGTGAGCGCCAGCCTATCCTTTGCCTCACCCCCCGTATCCCGCGCCCCGCCCACCGTATCCCGCGCCCCGCCCCCAGTATCCTTTGCCCCACCCACAGACAGTGTAAGGTAACGCAAGATTCCTAAACTTTAGTAATGGCTGCAAAGAACCTCGCCTCCTCCCAGTGTCTGGGACCCAGAGACTAACATTAACTATTCATTTCACTGCTCCCCCGTTGAAGACACTGAGGCTCAGAGAAGGGAGTGACTTGTCCAGGACCACGTAGCCTGCCTGTAGCAGAGCCAGGATGAGACTTGGGTCCGTCTGGCAGGTGCCCTTGTCTCAACGCCAATGCTGTTGCGCCCCAGTTCAAGACCACATGGCTCTCCTGAGCTTCCATCTTCTGTCTCCCGCAAACACTTAACTAGACTTGATTACCAAGCTGGGGACTCCTCACTTGCCTGTTCTGTCAAGGCAGGAAGTCGGATGTGCATCGGAGCGATGGGGCCTCCCGAAGCCTCTGTAATTTGAGCCTGGAGCCCACTGGGGACGTGGGGGCTGGTACCGCCTCATTCTTATCATCAAGGCTGTGTTAGGGCTCTTGTGAACAGGGACAGACTCAGCCCGAGGCACAATGCTCGGAGCCGAAGGCTGGGAGTCCAGTTCCAGCTGTCAGAGGCGAGAGTGGGTGCCTTGGCTATTTTGGCCAGAGCTGACAGCAAGGAATTCTTCTCTCACACAAGCTGTGCTGCGAGCGCGTTTTGTACTGTGGGCTGTCCCTGCCGCCGCCTCTCTCTTTCCCAGGCTCGGTGGCTGCTCTTGCTCCCCAGCCCCCTCCCCGACACTGCTAATGACAACCAATTAATTCAGCATAATTTGGTTCATTACAAGCTGGTAGATTGGTAACAGTGTTTTCCCGGAATGCAGAGCAGCCTTCCTGAACTTTCTCAAAGGGACGCAGGTCTGAGCCCGGGCGGGGAGAGAGAGGCTGAGTCCTGCTGTGTCTGCCCAGTTGGGTGTGAGGAGCTGGTGGGTGCCTGAGACAGGCTGGGCTGGGCTCACTCCAGCGAAGCACATCCTTCCCGGTGCCCCCACAGCCCCGGTTAAAAATATGATAGAAATGGGGGCGCCTGGGTGGCTCAGTCGGTTACGCGTCCGACTTTCGCTTAGGTCATGATCTCGCGGTTCGTGGGTTCGAGCCCCGCGTCGGGCTCTGTGCTGACTGCCAGCTCGGAGCCTGGAGCCTGTTTCAGTCTGTGACTCCCTCTCTCTCTGACCCTCCCCTGCTCACGCTGTCTCTCTCTCTCTCTCTCCTAGAAATAAATAAAACACATTAAAAAATTAAAAAAAAAAATGATAGAAATGGGACATGGCAAGACACCCCAGCAGGAACATCAGGCCAGCCTCGGCACCCGCAAACAGGCGCTGCCCGTGGGGGGCTAGAGATGTGTGTTCTGTGCCGAGCGGGCCTGACCTGATGGCTGTGGGAGTCCGTGCAGGGGCCACTGGGAGGGAGGCCATGGCTGTGGCCGAGGCTCAGCGAGGACGTGGAGCTGGCCTTCGCTGGGAAGGAGGTGATTAGGAGAGCCCAGACTTGCCCGAACACGGTGTGACCGTGGAAGGAATCCTGGGCCACGGGAACAGGCTGGGGCAAAGGACCAGGAAGGCCTTGTGAACTGGGCGGGTCAGGACTGGACTCGGGGCCCGTACCCACGGGGCCACTGCAGCCTCCTCGCTCTTTCCCGTCTCTGATCGAGAGCAAGATAATCATACCTCGTTCACTGGGCTGTGAGAAGGCAAGTTGGTGACGGCAGGCCAGGAATGTGATGGTTGCGGGGAGAGGGGGAGTGCGGCAGCCTGGGCTGCGGACCTGGTGCACCCCAGAATTACCTTGGGCAAGTCACTTCGCCTCTCTAAGGCTCAGTGTCTTCATGTGTGGAATGTGGATAGCAACAGCATCTGTTTCATGGGCGTAAGTGAGGATCAGGCGAGCACTGAGAAGAGTCCTGGCATACAGTAGGTACATAATACACGTGGGCTGCTTTTGTTGACAATGTTTGTGCAGTGCCCAGTGCCGTGCTTGGTCGGAGCATCATGAAGGCTCTGAAACTGTTTATCCCATCCCTCTCCCTGTAGCTTAAATTCCTCTGTTTTGTTTTATGTTGTTTGTTTTGTTTTGTTTTGAGGTAGGCTCCATGCCCTACGTGGGGCTTGAACTCACTACCTTAGGATCAAGAGTCGCATGCTCTACCGACTGAGCCAGACAGGCACCCCTCCTTATTATTATTTTTTTTTAATGTTTTATTTATTTCTAGGAGAGAGAGAGACAGCATGAGCAGGGGAGGGTCAGAGAGAGAGAGAGAGTCACAGACTGAAACAGGCTCCAGGCTCCGAGCTGGCAGTCAGCACGGAGCCCGACGCGGGGCTCGAACCCACGAACCGCGAGATCATGACCTGAGCGAAAGTCGGACGCCCAACCGACTAAGCCACCCGGGCGCCCCACCCCTCCTTATTTTTGAATGAAGATATTAATCGTGGGGCGCCTACGTGGCTCAGTCTTTTAAGTGTCCGACTTTGGCTGGGGTCATGATTTCATGGTTCCAGGGTTCGAGGCCTGCGTCGGGCTCCGTGCTGACAGCTCAGAGCCTGGAGCCCGTTTTGGATTCTGTGTCTCCCTCTCTCTCTGCCCCTCCCCCACTCGTGCTCTGTCTCTCAAAAATAAATAAACATTAAAATATTTCTAAAAAAGGTATTGATCGCTACCTATCTCAGAGGGTTTCTGTAAAGCTCTTCAAGAGAACTTGTCCTAAGGCACTGTCCGTGTGTCCTGCGGGCCCTGCTGCAAGGAGGCAGACCTTTGCATCAAGGCCTTTGAACATGTGAGTGTTGGGTTTTCTCCTCTCGGGAGCGGGGTCAGTGAAGACTGTGGCATCCCTCTACCTCTGCACCTCATTTAGTGCCTGGCACGTGGGACCCCCAGGAGGGCTTGCAAGTGAGCTGGGGGGGGGTGGGGGCTGGGCCGTGCTAGCTGGATGTGGGGGAAGATGCACATCAGAATGAGCAAGAAGGTACCTGTGTTGGTGAGTGGCCACCCTTTGAGAAGGGAACAGCCAGGCTCATGCCCACCGGGGTCCCGATCCCACCTCTCTGCTAGATACTGGCGTCTCTGAAAGTTCCAGGACACAGTGGAGGACAGGCTTTGGATAGAACGGGGGGCAGAGAATTATGCCACCGTCCTAGCCCTGCTCAACCCCCCAATCCTCCGCCTGGCCCCCCACCCTTGGTTAATAATCACCAGGTCTGCAACGTTAAAGTCTTCAGGGGAGCCGCCACAAATCCAGAATGCCCAGGCCTCACCCCAGACCAATTAAGTCAGAAATCTCTGGGGGCAGGGCTCAGGCGTGCATACTTTCTTGTCAAGTCCTCAGGTGATTTCAGTGCGCCGCCAAGGTTAAAAATATCAGATCATCTAGGGAAAGACACTATTTCAGACTCCGAGGAACTGCGGGATTAAACGATGCGTCTCCACAGCCCCATCGATTCAGCTTTCCAGCTCTGCTGCCTTGGAGGGAAGATAATTACTGATACCGGGTATCCACTCTGCGCAAAAGGCAACATGGCAATAACCCACCGCGGAGATCATAATAACAATATTTATGGCGTGCCTCTTGTGTACTGGGTACCGAGTAGACATTTGCTACCAAAAAGGCACTTTTTTTAAAGCCCCATTTTATTTATTTATTTATTCTTAATGTTTTATTTATTTCTGAGAGAGAGAGAGAGAGAGAGAGAGAGAGAGACAGCGTAAGCAGGGGATGGTCAGAGAGAGAGGGAGACACAGAATCCAAAACAGGCTCTGAGCTAGCTGTCAGCACAGAGCCCAATGCGGGGCTCAAACCCACGAACCGTGAGATCATGACCTGAGTCGAAGTTGGACACTCAACCGACTGAGCCACGCAGGCGCCTCTAAAGCCCCATTTTAGAGATGAAGGATGTAGCAGTGCTGTCAACACTCTGCCCATGTTCACCCTCGTGGGCCCGAGACCGCTAACTACAAACGTCTATGAGTTTGGGTGCTTTATTTTTATACTTTTTTTTCTGGCCAAGGGAGCATGCTAAGAACACTCACAGAATAAGCTGGGACTCTCTCTTCAACCAACAGCACCCAGAGAGTGGGTGGATAGCAACCCCAGTTTTTCACCTCTCAACTCAGACAGCTCTGAGATGTATGCTACACCAGTGATCTTGAACTTTGCTGCATGTGTGATCCCCTGGGGAACATATAAAAAAAAAACTTTGATGCCCAGGTCACACCCCAGACCAATTATTTCTGAATCTGTGTAGGTGGAACTCAGGTATCAGCCAAGTCGCACACCTGTGTTCCCCATTGCCTCCCGGGGCTGCCCAGCAAGAATGGATTCCAGTTGCCCAGTGTGGTAACTTGCTTGGTAAAGCACCCTATTTGAGGGTGCCTTTCGCTGTCTCATTTCCCCATTCGCCTTCTGGCACTTCCTGGGATGGCCTCCCAATAAACTTCTGATATCGAATCCTGGTTTCAGGGTCAGCTTCCAAGGGACTCAAAGGAAGCAGAAAGTCTAAGGGTCTCATCTACAGCTTCGCAGTGGGACCACTTGAAGTCCTGCTCTCCCATAGGCCTTGGGGCATCATGGAAAGGACAAGTATTCAGAAAACTACCATATAAAACAAAGGGAAACGAAAAATCCAATAGACCTTCAAACAAATGCCAGATGAAGGATTTCTCAAAGCAGAACGTGGACAAGGTCATTGCCAATATTGGCCCAGCGGGAGCAGAGGGCAGATCTGGGCTGGAGACAGAGCCTAGGGCCGATCCGGATGTGTGAGTGGTCAGGAAGTTTCTCGGGTCTTCCAGTCCCCAGCGTCCTTTCTCAGCCTCCTGTATTGGATCTCCCTCTAAGGGATGGTTGGGCAAGAATCCTGTCCTTTCTTTAATCTTTTACCCAGACTGTGAAGGCAAGGGGCCAACCCAGAGTCGTATTTGGGAACATAGATGGGAGGAGGAGAAAGAGGTCCAGTGATGTCAAGTCCTGATGGTGAACTTTGGTTATTTATGAAGGTCAACCATTCCACAGGGGCAAAACAGCAGGGGTTGGGGGTCCATCTGATCCCGCCCTCCTTTCGCCCCTCACCACCTACCTCTCTGCCGCTCACAGCACTAATCTTCTCATGGTCCAAAAGGCTGAGTCTGCTCCTGCTAAAGGGCCTTGCCTGTACGGTTTCCCCTGCTTTGAGAAGTCTTTCTTCGGATCTCAGAATGGTCCATTTTCCCCATCACTCAGGATTCAGCTCAATGTCACTTCCTGGGAGATGTCCTCCGGGCTACCTTCTCCTTCTTCCCCCGCTCCCACCCCCAGCCCCTCTCACATCCTCTCATTTTATTCTTTATTGCCCAAGACACATCTGAAATTCACCTTAGATATGCATCTGCTTCCTCCTTACCCTGCCAGTCTCTCCTTCCGGGCTGCTTGAGAGTGGGTGGGGCCATCTCTCTCACGTGTGTGGCTGTCCCCTCAGCTCCTAGACTAGTGAATGATTGAACTGGGCAGGCCCAGAGGGCCGTGCAGTGGGGCCTGGTGACAGGAGGGGGTCTGGGTGAATTCTGGGGCGGTGGGGAGGGAGGGCGAGCTGTCTTTGCTCTTCTAACACTGTGTTTGTGATGACAAGCTGTGCTCAAGCAGCCAGGCCGGTCTAAATGAGCAGTTCCTAATAGTGACTAATCAATACGGATAGAGGAGCTTAATCAGGTTAAGACCCAGCTCTCCTGGGTTGGTGTCGTAAATGGCTTCCCAGCAGCCCAAGGTCAAGGGTGCAGCTCTTACCCCTCTCTCCCCCCTCTTTCCACCCTCTACTGCCTACAAGGGTCCCCACCCCACAGCCCGGGGATGCCTACCAGCCCGCACACGTGTGTGCTCCAGGCCATTGCCCTTCTGTGGCCCAGACTCTCTCTCATCCCCCGCATCAGAATGCCCTTTCTTTCCGCATTTTATTTCCGTGCCCAAGGTCTGAGGTGGTCACACACACGCGGCTGACATTTAAAGACTCAGCCGAGAAATCAATCAGTGTGGTCTGTCCTTCAGCACCTCGGGAACCTGTGTGGCTGAGCCAAGCCTCGTCTGGCTCGCACCCTATTGATTTGTAATGGTATCTGTGGGTTGCTGAAATGACACGTGGCCCCTGCTTTGAGAAAAACAAGAGGCAGTGCTGCAGAGTGGTAGTGGGGGGGGGGGGGGGGGCAAGACTTCTCGGACTTGAATGGCAACCTGGGTCATTTGCTGGCTCGGTGACCTGGACCATTTGCTCAGCCTCTCCACGTCTCAGTCATGGGAGTCATCTGGGAGTAGCAATGGTACAGGACTTCAGGGACAATGGGACCAGTTAATAAACATACGGCACTGAGAACGACCCGGGCTACACAGTGCTATATAAATGTTAGTTATTGCCTTTGGGTTGGGGATAGAAATAGTACCTGATCTCCCAAGATCGTTTTGAGGATGAAATGAAATAACTTATGTAGAATCCACTTAGCGTGCTGTGAACACTCAGCAGACCTTTGGTCTGCCCCGTAACCTAAGGAGACACATTCTGGTGAACCCTAGCCAAGGCTAAAGATCCCTGGAATAATGATACTCATTGGGAATTACGAGGGTTCGAGTGATGAGTCCAGTTACCACCCAACATTTCAGGTAAGTCTGCTATGAGGCTAAGTGGGAGTCAGGGAGTGGGAAGCTGTTTGTCTCAGGGAGCTTGCTCTGTCTGCAGTGAGATGGGAGGCCATCTGGGCCCGGGGGGGGGGGGTGGCGTGTCACGTGTCCCCATGTGACTCCCTGAGCCTTATTAGTGCGCCGTGGGATGTAGAAATCCACCCCCAAGCAACTCCGAGCTCCCGGTCTCAGATACAATGTCCTTTTTATATCTACCCTGTGTCTGGGCCAGGACCTGATCATATGCCTGTTTGGATTGAGGGCAAAGGGGAGAGAGGGCCAGGACAGAGAGGATTAAGAATTACCCAAGTCCCATCAACATGACCGGAGACAGCCCTTGGGAATGGAATGTGGCAGAAGACAAGAGTGTGGAGGAATGCTGTGTCTTCAGGGGGCGGGAGCCAGCCTGAACCGCCGGGGCTGTGGTTTTGGACCGTGTGGCATTGTGGACTAGAGGAAAGAGTATCGATTTCAGGGTTAGACTGGCTTCCCCGCTCCTTAGCCTGCAAGCTCCTTAGGCTCTTAAAGCCTCAGTTTCCTTCCTTGCCTATTAAATGGAATTTAATAAGGCCTACCCTGAGGAGGTTATTGTAAGAAATACCCCACCTGGCACATAGTAGGAGCTCAATGAAAGGTAGACATTTTTGAAACATATCAACATTCTGATTTGTCAGTTGGCCTTCTGTGAGTTGGTCTCTTGGCCATTGAGTAGCAAGAGAATCAAGGTGTGAAGTCCATCAGGTTCTAGAGCTCTAGCCTCCAAGATGCTGACCCTTGGCAATGGCCTGAGAGAAGCCAACAGGCCGGGCCAGACTTGGCCGTGGAGAATTTTGGGCTTAGCAGGCCACCGTGGTTGGTATCTCTCACAGCCAAATCCCTGGAAGGGTGGGAGGTGGTCTAAGGGAGATGATGAGCACAGAGGAGTATTTGAGGAGGGATCATATGCATTGAGGAGGGATGAGAAGGTTCCAGGAGGCCAACCAAGCCGAAAGTAGGAGGTCTGGGAAGCCAGGAATGGTAGGGAAGCCACAAGTTGGGCCAGCCCCATCCTCACCAATCACCTGCACCCTCACAGCCCCTGGGGAACTTTGTGAACACAGATCCCGGGCCCATCCTTGAAAAATTCTGATTGGATCTGGGCTAAGGCCCATGAAATTATATTTTGAAAACATTCTCCACTGGGACACCTGGGTGACTCAGTTGGTTAAGCATCCCACTCTTGGTTTTGGCTCAGGTCACGATCTCACAGGTTCATGAGACTGAGCCCCATGTCGGGCTCTTTGCTGACAGGGTGGAGCCTGCTTGGGATTCTCTCTCCTTCTTTCTCCCCCTCCCCCTCAATAAATAGATAAACTTAAAAAAAACACAAACAACAACAATTCTCCAGTGCAGAGCAGTGTGTATGCTACGCTAGTATTTTATATACATAATTGCAAGGCTTAAAATATCTCTGACAGGAACATAAAAACCTCTAGAAATGGTCAGATCTGAAGGTGAGGTGTGGAAGGGAGATCTATCTTTCATTTATCCCGTCTATGGGATTGGAATTTTCTTTATCATGTGTATGTATTGAAGTAAGTACATTCAGCAATACAATTAAATATCATTTAAAGGGGCACCTGGGTGGCTTAGTCGGTTAAGCGTCCAACTCCTGATTTCGGCTCAGGTCATGATCTCCCAGTTTGGGAATTTGAGCCCCACATTGGGCTCCGTGCTGACAGTGTGGAGCCTGCTTAGGATTTGCTCTCTCCCTCCCTCTCTCTCTCTCCTCTGTCCCCCTTGTTCTCTCTGTCTCTTTCACAAAAATAAGTAAACTTAAAAAACATAATTTATTGAGGTAACATTCATATAACATAAAATTAACCAGCTTAAAGTGAATAATTCAGTGGTATCTGGTACATGTTATTGTACAGCCAGCAAGTCTATCGAGTTCCAAAACATTTCCATTACACCAAAGTAAAAGTGCTCTCCCATGAAGCAGTTTCTCCCTATTACCTCCACCCTTAACCCCTGGCAACCACCAATCTTCATTCTGTCTCTAGAGATTTGCTTATTCTGGAGATTTTATTTCATTTTACACGATTCCGTATAAAAGGAATCATACAATATGCTCGCTTTTGTGCCTGGCTTCCTTCAGTTAGTATCATGCTTTAGAGGTTCATCCATGTATCAATCAGTCCTTCATTACTTTTTACAGCTCAATACTTTTCCATTGTATGGACATACCACACTTTGTTTATCCACTCATCCAATGACAGACGTGTGGGCTGCATTCACCTTTTGGTTGTTGTGAATTGTGCTGTTCCGAATGCGTGTGTGTGCGTATACTTGTCTGAGGGTTCTCTTTTCAGTTCCTTTGAGTATAAACTTAGGAGTGGAATTGCCAGGTCATAACATCATTCTGTGTTTAGCTTTTTGAGGGATCATCAGACTGTGTTCTACAACAGCTGGAGCATTTTATATTCAAAAGATACAACTGTAAAACTTCCAAAGCTATGGAGTGCAAAAGAAGAAGAAAGTAAGCTCTTAAACTTTTTTTTCTTCTAAATTGGAAACATTCAAACTGTTTGCCTAAAATCTAAGTAGGCTCATGGTGCAGAGCTTGACTGGACCTCCTGTTTCGTGGCTGGCACAAAGGTCGGGGGCCGGCACCCCACCTTCCTCCTGCCCACCGCTTGCTGGCCCTGTACCCAAGTCGTCCCTTGTCACTTCTTATTACTGAGTTTGAATAGAAGCTTTCAGTTGTCTGGTCTTCCTCTTTTTGTTGAAGGGCTGCTGATCGGATAGGGATTACAGCCTTAGCCGCTGATATCTGTGTTGTCTGACTCCCTGGCTTGTCACTGGCTGTACATCCTTGGGAATGAATCCCCTTAGTGCACATGGTAAATGATGAAAATCTGGCGCATAAATAAGGAGGCAGGCGGTGCTCTGCTGACGTGCCCGGGGAAGTGATCAACTTGGCTCCGTGTGACATAGCCAATGTCCCCAAGCTCCGGGGCCATTTATCCACAGGGAAACAATTGGACTTTCTCCTCCTCTTCCTCCTCCTCCTCCTTTTTCCTCTCCTCCTCGTCCTCCCTCTTTCTCTTTCTCTTCTTCTTCTTCTTCTTCGTGCCAAAAGGTGATTCTGTTAAAGCACCAGGACAGGACCCATGAGTGGAAAGAGTTGCTCAACTAGACTTTCTTTCATCCCTCCCTCCCTCTTTACCTTCTTTCCCTTCCTCCCTCCCTTTCTCTTCTCTTCTTCCCTTTCTCTCCCTCTCTTTTCTTCCTTCCTTCCGTCATCTTTTCTTTCTTTCATTCAACAAACATTTATAGAATAAAGCACCTAATCTGTGCCAGGCACTGTTCTAGATATTGTTATATGAGATGTATTGTGTAAGACTCATAACAAGAAGGTATTGTCCTCAGTTCAAAATGAGGAAATGGAGATCCAGAGAAGTTAAGAAATCTTCCTAAAGTCACAGAGCCAGTAAGTAGTGGACTCAGAGCTTGATGCTGCGTTTCGGTGTGGCCTAGATATTTAGAACTCCTTTACTCTTCCTTCCTTCTTTTTCTTCCTTTCTTTCCTCTCCATCTCTCTTCTTTCTGCACTTATTTCCAGCATGCCCTATTTGCCAGGCACCCCAGATAGGTACTGAAGATGTCACGGTGAACAAGATGGACAAGAGCAAACTCTTTCTGATTGCTCTTTCATTGAGTCCTGTGACCCCTGGGCCATTGTCTCAGACCTATTCAATTTTTTCCCTAATGTTCTGCTTCACATAATGAACAAATGTAGCAGATCAAAGAACTATAATGTTGAAGATGAATTAAATTCGGGCCCTGGGTTCATGCCTCCTTCGACAGAGTCCCCAAAACTCCTGCCTCAAGATGTAATTAGTGAATATGATCAGGCCCCTCCGTTACTTGAAACCTCTGTGGTCCGGGGTCCTACAGACATCCCTGTGACATGAGCAATGGTAAAGACCCGAGTGGGGCTCTCTGTATGAGCTGAGCCATGCGAAAAGGTCGGGGAGAGCATTGTTCAAAGTGCTTTTCAGTGCAGAATTTGAAATTCATGGATGGGGTGGTGGCAGAGAAGCAGGCCATGGAGGCATTTCCCCAGAGTGAGAAGCAAGGCGAAGGCTTCAAGGCCGAAACACCGCCTCTCCTTAGAAGACGATGCCCTTAAGACGTGCACACACCCAATTCGTTTGTGCACAGCCACGCTCCCCGCCTTTATCATTGTTGCGTCGGGTTTTCCATATTCAGGTAAGTTTGTGCTTATGTGATGCAAGTAAACATCTGCTGAGGGTAGCCAGGCTTATTTTAGTGGAAGCATTTATTTTAATAGTTGAATAAATCACACCAGGATTGGGTTTACAGCATCATTAAGGATCTGAAGGGGTCACTTAAATATTTAAGTTAGACTTTGCTGCTGCAGTTTATGGAATATATGAGATGCTCTCAAAGGTCTAATGTACCTTTGAGCAAGGTGGAAGGGTGGCAAGCTCGGTCCCACCTCCCTGCCCATTCCCACTCAGTATCTACATTTTATTTAAAAAATTTTTAAGCTTATTTATTTATTTTGAGAGAGAAAGAGCATGCAAGCAGGGGAGGGGCAAAGAGAGAGAGGGAGAGAGGGAGAGAATCCCAAGCAGGCACCACACTGTCAGTACAGAGCCCCACGCAGAGCTTGAACCCACGGGAGATCATGACCTGAGCTAAAGTCAGACACTTAACCGGCTGAGCCACCCAGGTGCCTTAATTTTTAATTTTTTTTAAGTAGTCTTTAAAAATATTTATTTATTTATTTATTTATTTATTTATTTATTTATTTAGAGCATGTGTATGTATGCATGTGTGGGAGGGGCAGAGAGGAAGGGAGGTAGAGAATCTTAAGCCGGATCCATGCCCAGTATGGAGCCCGACGGGTGGCTTAGTTTCACTATCAACCATGAGATCATGACCTGAGCCAAAAGCAAGAGTCAGACGCTTAACCAACTGAGTTACCCAGGGACCCCACTATCTACATTTTACAGTGAGGGGTTGTAGAGAGCAGGCAGGCAGATTTTAGCAGTGGCCTTGTACTCCTGACCATTTCCTCTTGTGGACTAAAGAGGTCAAGATTTAGAATCTAGAGACTCAGATTCCAGGCTCTGTGCGATCCGGATGGAGGACCTTGGACAAATCACGTAAATTTCCTAGGTCCTTTTCCTCAGGTGTTAAAAAAGAAGAGAAAAGAAAAAAGGGAGTGGTAATTACACTGTCATACCTAAGAAACATCACAAGGTTAACCAAGTGGCTTTCCTCTAAAAAAAATTTTTTTAATGTTTTTATTTATTTCTGAGAGAGAGAGAGAGAGAGACAGTGTGAGCAGGGGAGAGTCAGAGAGAGAGGGAGATATAGAATCGGAAACAGGCTCCAGGCTCTGAGCTGTCAGCACAGAGCCCGACGCGGGGCTCGAACCCACGAACCATGAGATCACGACCTGAGCCTTAGTTGGACGCTTAACTGACTGAGCCACCCAGGAACCCCGCCAAGTGGCTTTCTTAATTCCCCGTGCTCGCTCTGCAGCTAAGGTTGAGGCTGAGTTGAACCAGGAGCCCTGAAGGCAGGTATGTTTGCTTCCTGTGGCTGCCATCACAAATGGACGCAAGCCGGGGCATGGTGGGGGGGCGGTGGTGGTGTTTGAAATAACAGAAACTCATTTTTCAGAGTTCTGGAGACCAGAAGACTGGAATCAAGGTGTGTCCATGGGACTGATTCCTTCTGGATGTTCTGAGGGAGAATCTATTCTGTGCTTCTCTCCTGTAGGTCTGACAACCCTTATTGTTTCTTGTCTTCTAGACGTTCTGCTCCAATCTCTGCCTGTCCTCACAGGCTTCCCCTCTGTCTCTTTGTTTCAATTATCTCCTTTCTTTTATAAGGACACCAGGTTTTGGATCTAGGGCCCACCCTAAATCCAGGATGATCTTATCTGAGATGCTTACCTTAATCACATCTGCAAAGACTCTATTTTCAAGTAATGTCACATTCACAGGTGCCAGGAGTTAGGACTGAGACATATCCTTTTGGGGACAAGAAGGGGACACAGTGCAACCCATTACAAGATGGAAAATTTAAATCCTTTCCAAGGGAGGACGCTAAAACTAATGGCCAGGGTGAGGATTGGAGTGGTAAGGGCGAGGGGTAAGGGATGAAGACTTTGGAGGTGGGGTGGGGGGCTGGATTTTATGTGGTGTTACCTGTGAGGTACATGGGCAGGATTAGCCCCTTTGCAAATCCAAACTGAACCAGACTCCTCTTGTCTGGTGGTAGATTAGAGATTCAGAATTCAACACCTACGGGGATTAGTTTCTCTAACAGAGACATTGATAAGAGCCTGGGCTCTGGAGTCAGCCAGCCTGGGTGCAAATCCGGGCTTCATGACTTTGGGCAAATTACTTAATGCCTAGCTTAGGTAGGCTTCCCTCCGAGCAGAGCCTGGGACAGGATTCCAGTACATTTGATTTATTGCGGGAGTGCTCTTGGGGAAAAAGGGGTGAGGGAAGCAGGTGAGGAGTGGCGGACGGATCTGAGCAAGGATGCAATCACAGCTAGAGTCTTTCACCTGACCCCACAGATAGCTCTGGACCATAAATTGTGCCATAGAGTTGGCCACACCCTGTAGAGTCCCATCCTGTGACAGTTAGTCATTGGCTGACAGCTGCCACAGTAGGGGGAGGAGGAAGGAGCATGGAACTTTGCTAGGCAAGACCACACCCATTCAGCCAAGGACATTTCTCTGGAGATGGGGGAGGCTGTCAGTTATTAGAATCCAACCCTTTTAATGCTTAAGGAATGGTGCCACCTACCCAGGAAAGGGGGCGGACAGTATCCATTACATTTAACTTTGAAAACTTTAGTTTCCTCATCTATATAATGGAGCTAATCATAGTAACTATGTCGCAGAATTGCTACGAGGTTTAAATAGGTTAACATATGTGATCATACATAGATGTTCAGTAAATCTTAGCTATGATTGGTGTTTTCTTTATTGCTGAGTAACAAATCACCCCAAATTTTAGCACCTTAAAACAACAAATATTTATTAGATAACTCGGTTCCTCAGGGTTGGGTATCAGGAGTGGCTTAGTTGGGTTGTTTTGGTTCAGGGTGTCTCATGAAGTTGCAATCAAATGTCAGCTGGGGCCTTATCATCTGAAAGCTTGACTGGGGCTGGAGGACTTACTTCCAAGATGGCTTCTTCACTGGCTGTGGGTAGAAAGCCATAGTTCCTCACCACATAGATATCTTCAGAGGCTGTGTGAGTGTCCTCGTTATATGGCCGCTGCTAGCTCCTCCCAGACTGAACAACCCAAAAGGGAGAACAAGGGGGAAGCTGCAATACCCTTTATGACCTGGTCTTGGAAGTACACACTGTCATTTCTGCTATATTCTGTCTGTTGGAAGCGAGTCACGACGTGCTACCCTTACTCAAGGAGAGGGAAATTAAGTTCCATCTCTTGAAGGGAGGAAATGATTTGTGAAATTTTAAATCCACCACAATTAGCTATTCTTAATTACCATAGCAGACTCGGAGCCTTGTGTTGCTTCCAAGGGAAATTTGTGTTTGACAAATGAACACACAAGTGGGCAATGAATGAATCTCAAATGATGGATCATTTGGCATTTAAGTAAAGTATCTGTCTTTGAAAAGGAGAGACTTCTAGGGCCCATCGAATGACATCATACCTTCCATTTGCACACCAGCAGCTGTCCCTGCCCCTCAAATTCCACTTCTCTTAGTGTACCAGAGGACCCCAAGAATCTGTATTTAGAGGCTCAGCAGGTGAATGTGATGTGACCCCCTGGTGTAGGCAATCGTTTTACCCTTTCCAAACACACACACACATACACACACACACACACACACACACACACACACACACACCAGCTTCTGATTCTATTTTGCTTGATCTTCCGATTTCCTGGCTTCCCACACCAAATCCAGTCCCCTTCAGGCTGCATTTCTGGTTTGTGGGTACTTGGTTTTCCATGTGGTTTTTAGCTTTGCTTACTTTCTTTTTATTTATTAAAAATTTTTTTAATGTTGTTATTTATTATTGAGAGACAGAGCATGAGCATGGGAGGGGCAGAGAGAGGGAGAGACACAGAATCTGAAGGAGGCTCCAGGCTCTGAGCGGTCAGCACAGAGCCTGACACGGGGCTTGAACTCACAAACTGCGAGATTGTGACCTGAGCCAAATTTGGACGCTTAACCAACTGAGCCACGCAGGCGCCCCTAGCTTTGCTTACTTTCTTGCTACCAGCTCCAAGGAACCCCCCAGCTCCTGACTGGACCAGCCTCTGCCTACCACCCTCTAAAGGGTCAAGGGGATTCAGGTTTAACCAGCCTTCCCGTCCTTTCTCTCTGCATACCTACAACTTCCACTCTTTCCTACTGGGTCTATTTATTGGTCAGGTCTTCGCCACTGGACCAAAAAAGAGGGTGGGAACAATTATTCAGATAATTCAGACACTTATTCAAGCAAAAATGGATTATTTTTCTCCCCTCCTGAGCGATCCAGATAATTGTTTTCATTCCCAGCTTCACTTTGTCTCTGGTGCCCTGACCTCTTCATTCAATGACACTAGTTAAAATTTGGTCCCAGTGATAAATATTTCTGATCCGATTGTTTCCTCTGCTCACGTTCCACAGGGTGGGTATTTTGAGGGAAGAGGATCTGTAGGTAAATGAGAATGAACCCCAATCAATATTACATCGGGCAAATATTAGAATCAAAATAGAGCTGTCATGGTAGACCCACTATCTAAATTTCACTTTCTGGAAGGCCCTGCTCTATTCCATCCCTCCCCAACCCCTGACACATGCAGCAGCAAGGAGCAAATTACCATTTATTAAACTCTAATTATCTCTCCCCTTTTCAATACCGTTCTCTGTGTCTGTGTCAGCACTCAAGCCTGTACTCCACTGCCATTAAATTAGCAATAGGCTTGTTAGCATTGCATCCATATTTATAGACAGGGCTGGGGACGCTGTAGTGACACAGGGCAAAGTCGGACGCCCTTTATAGAAGGTTAGGGATGTGTCCTCACCCTGCAACAATCCGGGCACGTGGCAGACGTAGGGGATTTGAGGGGACCTAACAAAGACTTCCGCTGTTTGGAGACCGTTTCACGCCTTTCCTGGGAGTCTGTAAAAAAGTTCAAGCAGAGGCATCTCACCTTTGGAAAAAAGCCCGTGTTTCTTTCTTTGGATGTCATGGAGCTCGGGAGGCTGACAGGAAATGATGGTGCCCTATTCCGTCGTTCACAGAATAACAGCTCAGGACGTGTAGGGAAGATCCTGCCTGGGGCTGCCTGGGTTTGTACCACTCTACCCGACCCGGATGTCCAGGCTGGGCGTCTGCCCGAGCAACAGAAGCTTATCACAAGATTCTTCTGTAATCATCTCCTATGCAAGGTGATCCTCAAGTGGGTTCAGGACAGTCATCTGAGACAGGCCACAGATGATCGATAGGGGAAGGTTAGCTGGCACCTAGTTCACCAGGGCCTGGGGATAAAACAGATCCGATGGTGCTGGCTCAACAAACCCAGGTGTGTGTCACCACAAAGTCCATGCCCTTGTCAATAATGCTGAACATCTCGCCTAGAAATCCAAGGCGGACTCTTTTATTTCCTTATTTCCTGTTTCCCATTGTGCAACACCGCCCTGCCTTCTGATTCCCCTGTGGATTCCCAATCACCATCTTTTAGCCAAATGCTGCCCAAAGAGACATAAAGAGACCTGCTCACTCCAAGGGAACCCTCCTCTCCTGCCCTGCACCTGCTGGGTGGTCCCCCCTCCGGCCCACCTCGCCCCTGCTGAGAAAGCTTCCTGTTTCCCTAGCTGTCAGTCTACTCTTTTTGCTGCAAGTCAAGTTCAGTAGCCTCTGGGGCAGTTCCCTGATGGGACCCCAGGTCTTTCCTGGCCTCCCACGTCTTCTCATCTTAACTCATTAGATTTTAGAACCTGGGAGCTGTAAGGAACGAAGGAAGAAGCTGGCCCAACACTTTGATTTTGCAGACAGGTCTGTGACATTGAGGCAAGGGCGGGGAGCGCGTTCAGAATGACCCATTTCCACCCTGCCGACACCTGGGCTCCCTTCACCTATTGTTCATCGGGGCTGGCAGCTCCCCCGCAGCGTAATCACCCAGGGCTCATTAACAAGCTGCGCTCATTTGCATATCTAAATATCCCTGTACATCGAAAACAGATCCGATTCCAGCTTCTCCTAAAGTATGTACCGGGAAAGGGCAGGGAAGAGGCAGACAGGAAAACCGGATCAGACCCTCCTTCCTCTGTCGGTTGTATTCACCTGTTGGTCAGGGTTTTGTTTTGTTTTGTTTTTTTTTTTTGGTTGTAAAAACCAGCTCCTTCTTTCCTTGCAGACAAAGCGCTGATAAACTTTATCTTGCGTGTCTACTCTGTGTTTCCTCTTCATGTGGAAAAGCTGTGATGCTTCCCATTTTCGCCTCCCCTATTTCCACCTCTCCTTCTCTGGCTCCACTTGTGGGAGAATACCCCTTCCCCTCTTTAAAAAAGCAACACAAAACACCCTAGCCTCTACATCAGCTTTATGCAAATGGAGAAACACACCCACCCTCATTCAACATGCTCAGAAACAGGAACTGTCTATCTATAGATCAGCCTGATTACAGTTCATTTTTATACAGCTTGAGAAGCGTGAAAAGTCACAGGCTGGGGATAAACCGGCTCTAAATCGTCATACAGATGATCATGACACATGGAGATCATTTATTCCAGAAGCGCCCTGATGGGCCCCCAGGATCCACCCCTGCAGATTTCTTGTCAGTTTATAGGAAAGGCTGCTGTCGTGACGATGCCTTCTAGGGCAATGTCGTCCTAATGTGTGGGGGAGGGGGGGAACACCCATGTCTGTCCAGCTGCCGCTTTCCTGGGAAAACAGCTTCCAAACAATGGCCCTCCAGTCAGGAGGGCCAGCCCTGAAAGATAAAGTGCCTGGGAGAGAAAGTCTAGAAAGTGGTGAGGTTTACTCCCCGCTTTGTCACTCGCTCTGCAAGCATTTATTGAGCCACCTGCCGTGTGCACAGTCCTGCGCGAGGTCTGATCACACGTATTCGACAAATGGTTATAAGTGCTCGCCAGGCGTCAGCCACTGTTCTGTTTGACAAATACTCCCATAACCCTCACCACGCTCCTGTGAGACACGGACATCATTAGCCTCACTTTACAGGTGAGGAGACTGAGGCGCAGAGCAGCTAAGCAACTCGCCCGAAGTCGCTCAGGGCATTAGCCTGGTGCCAGGATTCTAACCCAGGGAGTTGGCTCTTGTGCCCTGCCCTCAGCCATGTAGCTGGGACAGCCATCGAATGAAGAGATGACTCTCTGTTTCTTCCTTCTCCAGCACTCCTTCACCCTTCCTTAGCAACAGCGTCCCTATTTTCCTTTGGGGAATTCGCCCGCCTATGCGGTTGGGGTGGGTGTGGCCCCCATTCCCAGCTCCTGGGGGGGGGTGGATCTTCATCAGTTTAGACCAATCAGCGATCAGTCTAGCTATCTCCAGCCACCCTGATTGGTCAGGGACAGGCACATGGCCACAGAGAGCAAGTCCTCTGGTTTCTGAAGGAGGGATCCGGGGAGACTTCTCTCATCTACCAGGCAGTGTAATGGGAGGCAGATGAGTTGCTGGGTGAGGAGAAGTAAGACTGGAACAGCTGTCCTGTGGAGTTTAAGAACGAAGCAGCTGGAAGGCAGTGCCAAGAGGCAAAGAGACAAACCAAATCCTTGGTGAAACTGTTGAACTTGAGTTTTGTTAAAAAATATCCTATAAGAGATAGTGAGGTTGTCCTCTTTAATGGCCAGCATCTTGACTCTCCCACGCAGGGTTCTGTGGCTCTGGATGACCATTTGTAATAGTAGAAGGTTTCTCTAAGCTGGGACTTTTTTAAATGTTTACTTATTTTTATTTTTAGAAGTGGGGGTGGAGCGGAGGGAGGGACAGAGAGAATCCCAAGCAGGTTCCCTGCTGTCAGCGCAGAGCCTGATGTGGGGCTCGAACCCCTGAACCCTGAGATCATGACTGGAGCCCAAGTCAGACGCTTAATAGACTGAGCCACCCAGGCGCCCCTGAGCTGGGACTTTTTGAAAGTGACAGAAGGATTTGTTCAGCGGAAATGAGCTCACACTCTGAAATGAGACCTAGATGTAAAATGTGATACATTATTTCTAGGCTGTAAATGATGGGGCCTCATGGTGGCTCCTGCAGCAGCCCCCCCCCCCGCCACCCCCATCTAAGGGACGGTAGCCCTCCTGGCCTGGAATGGCTACGGGAGCAGAGGATTCTGGGTTCCCACTGGTTTGCCCTGAGGTGTCTGAGCTGGGTCCCAGCCCACTTCTGCCGCCTGGACATTTATGATTAAAACCAGGCACCACCATTGGGTTCTTTACTTGCTCAATGCTCACACTTTAAGAATGGGGCTGCCCTCAGTCCCTGTCTGGGGAAGGCTGTTTCCCTCTTTCTCCAGCAGGTTCTACGGGTCTCACCGTGCTCTGCTTCCAACCAGAAGACCCTATGTTGGCCTTCATCCTCGCGTCGTGGCCGTGGGGATCAGGTGCCATGGGGGGCACATCTTACCCCCATGTCACCTCTAGGCATTACTCTCTGCTGGAATCCAGCCTGCAAACAGAACCTCGGTTGTGCAGAAGGTGGTGAGGTGACCGACTGATCCAAAATCAGTCACGCGCCATATTCAGTTAAAACTAAATCAACAGAAATGATTCTGAATATTTTGTTCCTCTGACACATCATCCTACCACTTTACAGATCTTCAACGTCTTGCTCACCTTCCTTCTTCAGAGTACCCCGACTCTCCCTGTTTTCAGATGTATGTTCGATCTGTTCATAAATGCAAGTTAGCAGTTGTCTTGTTTGGAGTTTTGTTTTTGTTTTTGTTTTGCCAGTGGGAGGCCTCTCTCCCCAAGGGACCACAGAGCAATTCCTGGAACTTTGTGTGTGTAAAAGGAGGTCTTAGGTGTTCCCAGGGATACATAAGAAAGCCTGCGTGTAAATTAGTGTGTTAAGAAGCTTGGGCCCTGGTAGGTAAGCAGTTTCTTTATTCTTCCCTGTAACACTGGTCTTAAAAACTACAACGTCCCGATTTAAAATTTAGAGTCTGGGGGCACCTGGCTGGCTCAGTTGGTTAAACATCTGATTCAGCTCAGGTCCTGATCTCGAGGTTCACCAGTTTGAGCCCCAAGTCAGGCTCTGTGCTGACAGCTCAGAGCTTGGAGCCTGCTTCAGATTCTGTGTCTGAAGGCCCCGGACCCCTCTCTCTCCGTTCCTCCCCTCCTCGCACTCTGTCTCTGCCTCTGTCTCTCTCTCTCTCTCTCTCAAAAAGAAATAAACATTAAAAAATTTAAAATTTAGAGTCTGTGGGATGTTTTCCCTCCACCTAGCAGAGGCAGGAGCTGGTGTATTTGAGGTTCAATGGGTGCGTCTTTTTTTAAAAAATGTTTATTTATTTGTTTTTGAGAGAGAGAGAGAGAAAACAAGCAGGGGAGGGACAGAGAGAGAAAGGAAGACACAGAATCTGAAGCAGGCTCCAGGCTCTAAGCCATCGGCACAGAGCCTGATGCAGGGCTTGAACCTACAAACTATGACTTAAGCTGACCTAAGCCGAAGTCAAATGTTTAACTGACCGAGCCACCCAGGCGCCCCTCAATGGGGTACGTGTTACCCTAAGAAAGTCCCTTCTGGGGGGCACCTGGGTGGCTCAGTCTGTTGAGCATCCAACTTCAGCTCAGGTCGTGATCTCGCGGTTTGTGAGTTCGAGACCCGCGTCGGGCTCTGCACTGACAGCTCAGGGCTTAGACCCTGCTTTGGATCCTGTGTCACCTCTATCTGTTCCTCCCCTGCTCTCTCTCTCTCAATTAAAAAAAAAAAGAAGAAGAAAAAGAAGTGCCTTCCAGGTCTGGTATGTTCTCAGACCCAAAAGGACATTGCTTGTTCAAGGCTGTTTACAAAGATCTAAATGAACACTGGTATTAGACAACCCCCACACCTTTTACTAATGTAAGAAACAAGAAAACAAATTGTCTGTTGTCTTCAGTCTGGCTATCATAGTGTGAGCACTAGAAGTCTTCCCTGAGATGTAAGCTATAATCAGGCTTCCAGCCTCTCTCCTCGAGGGGTGAAAAACAGTCCTCTTCCCAAGCAATAATAGTTCTTGCTCTTGCGTTTGCCCCGGAGAGCCCGGACGGTGGTTGATTCCTCTCCTCCTATGGTGAGAGTCTCTGGCCATGGTGTTCATATGCATCCCTAGATCTGGTCCTCCCATCCAACCCTCCCGCCCCAGCTCCGTGTTCCTACTCTAGGACTCCAACTTGTCACCAGGTGTTTCCTGCTGATACCAGCCGAAGATGCATGGCAGCTGATGCCCGCCAGCATCTCTGCTGAGGCTGCTAGTGCCCGGCGTTGAGAGCTATTATATCTGTGCCAAGAAGACTGCTTCCCGCTGCAGCCAGACCCATTTCTGAGTCACCGCTGGTTGTGGTCTGAGCTTCTAGAACCCACGCCAGGGTATCTTAGGCAATACTTTTGCTGGCTTTCTTCAAACATTGAACCCCCCCCCCCCACACACGCCTTGACCCTGGAGCCCATTGGATCCCACCCAGAGGGTCAGGACTTTCCAGCTAACCAGCTGAAGGACAACCTTGACTGTGCCCCCTATCACCCCCCTGCCCCTTTGTCTCTGGATGAAACTAGGTCGCCTTAACTTTCCAGAGTGGCTTTCGCTCTGCTAGCTGCGTGACTTCCAGCAAGCAGTGTAACCACTCTAGGTCTTATTTTCTCATCTGTAAAATGGGAATAATGCTTATCTCATTGGGTGGTTGTTGAGAAGGAAATGAGACCAAGTCTTTCTCGTGCCAATAGATATTGTAAGTTATTCTCAGGAAACTCTCCAGCCCCGAACTGGTTTTCTGAACTCGTCTAACTCCTAGGAATTTTTTTTTTTTTTACATCTTTGTTTCCATGTGTTGAACACTTTCTAGGTGCCAGCCGCAGTACCGAGTGCCCATCATTCATTCTCTCATTTATTTGTCACAACAGCCTACAAGGTAGGTGCTGCTGAAAGTGGTGGCTCAAGTCTGAGTACATTGAGGTCCACAGACATCCAGTGGGCTCTCCCAAGGCCATCCCTTGGGGACTTTTTTTTTTTTTTTTACTATTATTAATGAAGAAAGTTTTGTAAGGTCATATTAAGTTAACCAGGAAATCCCCAGATCAGAGAGCCCCATCCTTCAGCTATCTAGCATATTCTGTTTGCTTGTCCAGATAAGTGCTGGTCCGAGAGTACCTCTCTCATTTCCTGATTCAAGCCAGGGAAGTCATGTCACCCTGGGCACAAATAGTGTTCCCTTTCCTTGGTCTTTCCCCAAACTGGCCTTGGCCCTCCACTTCTATGACAAAGGTATAAAGAAAGAGATGGATAATTCACAGTCCTCTTCTTCAAACATTTTTTTATTGTTTATTTTTGAGAGAGACAGAGAGACAGAGCACAAGTGGGGAAGGGGCCGAGAGAGAGGGAGACAGACAATCTGAAGCAGGCTCCAGGTTCTGAGCTGTCAGCACAGAGTCCAATGCGGGGCTCAAACTCAGGAACTGAGAGATCATGACCTGAGTTGAAGTGGGACACTTAACTGACTGAGCCACCCAGGCACCCCAACAATCCCCTTATTATTTTTTTTAAGTTTATTTATTTTCGAGAGAGAGAGATAGATAGAGTGCAAGCAAGGGAGGGGCAGAGAGAGGGAGACACAGAATCCGAAGCAGGCTCCAGGCTCTGAGCTGTCAGCACAGAGCCTGATGTGGGGCTTGAACTCATAAATCGTGAGATCATGACCTGAGCTGAAGTCTGTTGCTTAACCGGCTGAGACACCCCTGCAATTCCCTTCTTTAAAAAAAAAAAAAAAAGTCTTTAGAGGCACCTGGGTGCCTCGGTGAGTTAAGCATCCGACTTTGGATTTCTACTCAGGTCATGATCTCACAATCCATAGGATCGAGCCCCATGTTGGCCTCTGTGCTGACAGTGCAGGGCCCGCTTGGGATTCTCTCTCTCCCTCTCTCTCTCTGCCTCCCCTCCCCACTCTCTCTCTCAAAATAAATTAAAAAAAAAAAACCTTTAAAAAGTCTTTACATTTATATGGACAGATTTTTAAAATTTAAATCATCATGCTTTGCTTTAGATTTTTCGAATAACTTTTTGTTTCAATGTTATTTCAAGGTCACGGATACGTTGCAAGAAGAGTACAAGGAATCCCACACAACTCAGATTCACCAGTTGTTCACATTTTGCCCCATTTGTTTTCTCATTCTCTGCATGTTTTCCTAAACTGTGAAGAAGCAAGGTGGAGACATTGTGTCGCTTTTATCCCTGTGTACTCAGGGCATGTTCCCTAAGAACAACCCCATAACTGCGGTAGTTACCAAAATCAAGAAATTTCACATTGATACAAGAATGTCATTGGGGCACCTGGGTGCCTCAGTTGGTTGAGCATCTGACTTTGGCTCAGGTCATAATCTCACGGTTCATGGGTTTGAGTTTGTCAGGGTAGAGCCTGCTTTGGATCCTCTGTCCCCCTCTCTCTGCCCCTCCCCTTCTTGGGCTCTCCCCCAAATAAATATTAAATAAAAAATGTCATCTACTTGACAATTCATATTCAAGTTTTTCCCAATTATTCCTATGATGTCCTTTATAGATATGCATCCAGGTATATAACGCATTTCAGGGTACTTGATGCATTAAGTGATCACACCCTGTAATCTGGAACAGCTCCTTGCCCTTTCTTTTTATTTATTATTTGGACATTTTTAAAAAATATTTTTATTTATTTCTAGGAGAGAGAGAGAGAGAGAGAGAGACAGCATGAGCAGGGGAGGGTCAGAGAGAGAAGGAGATACAGACTCTGAAATAGGCTCCAGGCTCCAAGCTGGCAGCTAGCACAGAGCCCAACGCGGGGCTCGAACCCACGAACCGCGAGATCATGACCTAAGCGAAAGTCAGACGCTTAACCGACTAAGCCACCCAAGCGCCCCTTATTTGGACATTTTTGAAGATTAAAGGCCACTTATGCAGGATAATGTATCTAATTTGTGCTTCTCTGGTGTTTTCTCATGATTAGATTCAGCCGATGTACTTTTTGGCAGAAACATTGTTGAAGTTGATATTGCGTTCTTCTTAGTGCAGCGTATCAGTGGGCACATCAGGTCGTTCTGTGTTGGTGAGACTAGCTTTGTATTTGTTTTTGTTTTTACTGTAAAGTTACCATTACTTATTTTTTATCTTTATTTATTTATTTTGAGAGAGAGAGAGAGAGCATGAGTGGGGGAAGAGCAGACAAAGAGGGAGACAGAAAGAATCCCAAGCAGGCTTCACACTGTCAGCGCAGAGCTCTGTGTAGGGCTCTAACTCATGACCCTGAGATCATGCCCTGAGCTGAAATCAAGAGTTGGTTGCTTAACCAACTGAGCCACCCAGGTGCCTCTCAGCTTTTTCTTCTTTGCCTGAACATCCACAACAGCTCTGGTGTTAAGCCTAAAGTGAGAACTGAGCTGCTTCTAGAAGAAAATTCTAGTCGCCTCCTCAGTCTACTGCCCTCTTTCTCTTCTTTTTATGTTTTTATCGCTTTTTTATTGAGGCATCATTTATGCATATCTTGAATGTATATATATCTTAAATATACAACTTGATGCATTTTTACATACGTCTATGCCCATATAACCACCTCCCAGGTCAAGGTACAGAATATTTTCAGCTCCTTAGCTAATCTTGCCTTTTTATTCTAGATGTAAGAGAGGCCATTGGAGAGTTTTGGGCAAGGCAGTGACCTGCTCTGATTGATGTTACGAGAGGCCACTCAGGTTGCTGTGTGAAGAGTCAACAGCGACAGGACAGGGAGATAGGCTGGGAGGTGACTTACACTGGGGTTTACCCAGAAGCAAAGGCGGAATCAAGCATTTAAATGCAAGGAGTTTATTTGACAGAGGATCCCAGGGGCGCCCAAAGGCCAGGAGAGGGGTGCCTCAGTGGCTCAGTTGGTTAAGCCTCCGACTTCAGCTCAGATCATGATCTCACCGTTCATGGGTTTGAGTCTCACGTCCCGCTCTGTGCTGACAGCATGATGACTGCTTGAGATTCCCTCTCTCCCTCGCTCTCTTTGCCCCTTCCCCGCTCTCTCTGCTCCTTCCCCGCTCTCTCTTTCTCTCTCAAAAATAAGCATTTTTTTAATTAAAAAAAAAGAAGAAAGAAAGAAAGTCCAGGAGAGATGTAAGGAAGTGGGATGGGGAAGGGAAAGTCGTCAGTAAAAGTTGCGTTCATTGAGTCACCACTGTGGACAACCAGAACTGAATTCTCCTGAGGAATTCTGGGAAGTTCCATGTAGAGCACACACCTTCGATTATCTCGCTCTAGGCCTGAGGAAGTTGGGGTATTTGCACCAACTGCCTTCAGTCGTTGGTTGAGGGCAGGTGCTAGAGTGGCTGGCGGAGGTGTTCGTTCTCCAGCCGGGCCTGCTGTGTGGGGAGCGGGGTTCTACCAGCAGAGGTGCAGACGCGCAGGTGTGGCCCGCAGCGGTCAGGCCCAGGAGAGCGGGCGCGTGTTGCTGAGGGTACTGCGGAGAGCCGGGCACATGGGAGGGAGGCCGGTGGTATGAAACAAGTCCTTCCTGCTCTGAGGACAGTGGAGGGTCCACTGGGGAAACTTGCAGAAAAGAGGCTGGAGGGGCGCCTGGGTGGCTCAGTGGATTGAGCGTCCAACTTCGGCTCAGCTCACGATCTCACGGTTTGTGAGTTCTAGCCCCGCCAGGCTCTGTAGAGCCTGCTTCGGATCCTCTGTCCCCTTCTCTCTCCGTCCCTCCCCACTTCTCAAAAAGAACTAAATATTTTTAAAAAAGGGGGTGGGGGATGCTGCAGAGGGAAAACTACAGCTCCATGGTCGCCATACCGCTTTTGTGAGAGACCGCCACTTAAGAATCCGTCGAGGCTCCTGGAAATGATTGGGAGGGTGGGACAGGAGTGTCTTTGCAGGGGCCTGTGTCTCTGAAGGGGCTGGCAGGGAAGAGAACGAGAGACATGTGTTCCCTCATCCCTCTCTCCCCAGGCCGGGAAAAATCACAGTTGCATTGTGATAGTTGCTCTCTGTGACCGGCCTGGATCTCATGCTCAGACCACACATTTCCTGCCCAGTTTGGACTTCCGAAGGCTGGCTCCAGCTCACCTCCCGAACCTCTGCCCTTAGCTCGGTCCTCTGGACTCAAAGCACCACCTCCCTCCCTGCGCACACCTCTTTCTCTGTCGCCTGACCGGGTCGTGACCTCCTGCCGGCACATTGCCTTATCTTTGCCAGCCTGGCATAACTCCCAGAAAGGCTGCCCTTGGCTTGTCCTCTTTCATTTCTCTCCCTCATTTGACACTGACATTGACAGATAAAGACAAGAGAGAAGCCAAACCCCGGGGGCGTAACTGGTATCGTTCAAGTTCCACCAAATTAATTCTCAGGATCCAGGATAATGGCCCCCTGGAATATGAATCCTCACTGCCAGGTACTTCTGGGATTATCACGTGGAGGAGCCCTTTGCGCAACCAGCAAAATCCCAATGTTGGGGTCTGTGGCTCCCAAGTCCAGGTTCTGGGGAGAATGGAAAAAGCTTGACGTCAGAGAGGAACAAGAAAAGATAGAAAACGCAAAGCTGTGCAAAGACAAGATTGTCTGTATTTTCTAGCTGTGCCCAAGTGCGGTCCATGGCCTGGGTGAGATCTTTCTTTTTCCAAGAGGAAAGCGACACCGAGGAAGGTCTTCCTATGTATTTACTGTCTCATACCTGCCACATGGAATTGTCATGGTTAAAAATTCCTTGGCCTTTGGGGCACCTGGGTGGTTCAGTGGGTGAAGCGTCCAACTTCAGCTCAGGTCATGATCTTGCAGTTCGTGGGTTCGAGCCCCACATTGGGCTCTGTGCTGACAGCTCAGAGCCTGATTCAGATCCTATGTCCCCCCCTCTCTCTGCTCCTCCTCTGCTCATTCTGTCTCTCAAAAATGAATAAACTAAAAAAGAAAAAAAAAGAGAAGAATTTCTTGGCCCTTGAGTTCAAACATCTTTATCATGGCACTCAATTTTACTGAGTTTTAATACAAATTAATATTAATATAAATTAATCTAGAAATGTCCATTCTTTTTCCCCCTTTTTAAAAAAGTAATCTTGACACCCAATGTGAGGTTCAAACTCACAAGCCCGAGATCAAGAGTCACATGCTCTACCGGCCCAGCCAGTCAGGCGGGCCCTGGAACATTCTTGAAACGCAAAGAAACGCTTACTCTGAGAGAGGATTCTAGCAAATTGGTCTGGAACTGCTTGAAGGCCCTTGATGGGCACAATGGAAGTAAAATTCAGGGGGCCCCTGAGAGAACTTGTGGACACAAGGGGACATTCCCAGAGCCCTGGATTTGACCAGAATTTGGCGACCTACCACTTGCTGGCCACCGGCCACGTCAGTTGTGACTGGCCTCGGGAGAAATACCCGTAGCGGCGGAGCGTCCTTTTATTGCCATCTCTTTCCTGACAAGCCTTTATCTAAATGCAAATGGGATTCCAACTTTTCGATTAGGATATTATACAGCCATCCACTCCAGAAAAAAACACAATTAACCAGTGATTTTATTTCTGACTTGACATTTCTTTGTTTGGAAAGTTCATTTCTTGTGCGATGCTCCTGACGGGAGTGGGAAGAAGGGGCCATTTGCTGGGCGTGTTGGGCCCGCTGCCAGGTCTGCGTAGTCGGGAAGGTGTTGGCTTTCTATCCTCGTGGGCTGGGGGAGGGGGGTGGGGGTAACCAAGGGGGGTGGGGAGTGTGGCGGGGTAGGATATTCTACCCTAAAAATAGTTTTCTAAAACATATCGGCAGCTAAATCTGGCCGTGTTTGTGGGATTGGGTGGAGGTTGACTTAAACTGGCAAGGCAACACAACCTTTATCTCAGGATTTTGACTGCAGTTTGGTTATAACACTCCAGGGAGACCGCTCAGGGACAGTTACGTGCCTCCTGGCTTACCAGGTACCTGCTGTGTGACCCTGGGCAACTTACCTAGCCTCTCTGGACCTCCAGCTCCTCATTTAAATAATATAACTTAAGGAGCGCCTCAGTGGGTCAAGCGTCCGACTCTTGTTTTTGGCTCAGGTCATGATCTTACAGTTTTGTGAGTTCGAGCCCCTCGTTGGGCTCTTTGCTGGCTGCGCAGAGGCTGCTTGGAATTCTCCCTTTCTCTTTGTGCCTCCCTCCTTCGTGCTCTCTCTGTCTCTCTCAAAATAAATAAATAAACTTATAAAAAAATAAATATCACTCAACTCCTCAGGTCGTCTGGGGATTAAATTAAGAGTTAATATTTGTGGGATGCCGTCAGTTAGGAGTCCAGCTCTTGGTTTTGACTCAGATCATGGTCTCATGGTTCTTGGGCTCGAGCCCCGCATCGGGGGGCTGCGTTAAGCAGAGAGCTTGCTTCAGGTCCTCTGTCTCCCTCTCCCTCTGCCCCTCCCCTGCTCTCTCTCAAAAAATAAATAAACATTTAAAAAAAGATGTTGGGGTTTAGGAAAAGGCCCTTCGTAGACAAGTTTTTGTCTTAAACAAATGGCAATAATAATGACAGCGGCTAATCTCTGTTGATCACTTCATGTGTACTGGGTGCTGTTCTAAGTGCATTGCATAGTGTTTATCCCGTCTTCACAACTCTGAGGTTCTACACGGTAAGTCCAATTATTATCACTACTTTACATGTGAGAAAACCAAGGGACGTATAGGTTAACTAACTTGCCTTCATGTCTAACGACTGCCAAGCAGTTACACAATAATGTCTTTTTACAGTCCTAATTCTAGAATATCAAATAGAGTAAGAGAGAGTCATATAATCACAAGCAGCAAGCCTTCCTCTTAGCTGGAGAGCCGACAAGGTCCGATGCTTGCTGGATAAAGATTCCGCCTTGATGTCTGATCTGAGACGTTCAATTCCATTTTCCTAATGGCTGTCAATCAGTTCCCCACTGTTTCCCCTGAGGCTGGACCGGCAGGCGTGTCATTGGCACTTAGGAGTGGAATTAAGAACAAAGCCTGATGGGGCAGTTTGTTTTTCCCCAGCGTGGTGGCCCATCCCTCAACAAGGTCAGGAATGCGCTCACGGGTCCCTTGGTGCCCGGTCCCTTGGTGCCGGATGAATTGCTTCCCAATCTCCCGGCTTCCCAGAGGCCACCAGTATTACTAGAGCAAACATGAGACATGAGACATGAGACATGAGACATGAGAGGTGAGCTCAAATGACGCCCACCATCACCGTGGGTCCCAGGGATTTCATTCACTCATAAGACAGCGATGTCCACTCCTCTGTTTTGGGAGCACCTGGGTGGCTCAGTCGGTTAAATGTGCGGCTCAGGACGTGATCTCGCAGTTTGTGAGGTCGAGCCCTCCATCAGGCTCCCTGCTGTCAGCACGGAGCCCGCTTCTGATCCTCTGTCTCTCTTTCTCTCTCTCTGCCCCTCCCCTGCTCACATGCTCTCTTTCAAAAATAAAAATAAACTTAAAAAAAAAAAAAGCTGGGGACAGAATTGACAGGGCTTCCTGAAGACATATGTGGCATGAGGGAAAGGAAAGCCAAGGACCACTGTGGGACTCCTGGCTTTGGTTAATGGGGTGATGGTAGTGCCTACATGTATTGACGTAGGCAAACCCTGGGCAGGAAAAAGCTTGTGTGTGTGTGTGGGGGGGGGGGGGGGGGTGGTGGTGGTGGTGGCGGTTAGAGACTGTGAGGGGTAGGGATCAAAATCTCAAGGCCAGAAACTGCAAAAACTATGCCTTATCTCCTTTCTTTGAAAAAAAAAAATAGCCTCTAGGAGGGATGCAGGGCATGGAGGGTCTGTTTTCCTACCTTGGGTCGCCGACAACAATCTTTGCTTTGTAGGTCCAATCTGGCAAGTGTTCAAAGCTTAATAAATAAGCAACTTTGTAAATGAGGTCCATGAGCGACCAGCAGCCCTTCTCCTCTGCCTCTCACACACTCAACACACCCCTCCCCTGAGTAGCCCCAGCAATGATCATTAACACCAAAACCGGATGGAGTTAGCCCCTATCTACTGGAATCTTCCCAACTCCTCAGCATGTAGCCAGCGTGAAGCAGAGTGCTTGTGTATTGCAAGTTCTAATAAGTAATCTAACGTACAGTGTTAAGGGTTTTTTTTTTTTTTTACAAATATTTATTTTTAAGTAATCTCTATGCCCAACATAGGTCTTGAACTCACAGCCCTGAGCTCTGCTGACTGAGCCAGCCAGGCACCCCGACAAGTATATAGTTTAAAAAGGAAAAGAGGGGCACCTGGGTGGCTCAGTCGGTTAAGCATCCAACTTCAGCTCGGGTCACGATCTCACGGTTTGTGGGTTCGAGCCCTGCGTCGGGCTCTGTGCTGCCAGCTCAGAGCCTGGAGACTGCTTCTGATTCTGTGTCTCCCTCTCCCTCTGCCCCTCTCCTGCTCTGTCTGTCTGTCTGTCTCTGTCTCTCTCAAAAGTAAATAAACATTAAGAAAAATTTAAAAAAGAAAAAGGAAAAGAACTTCTCTTTGTGTTAGGTACTCTGCTAGGTACTTTTACAAGCATTATCTTACTCAGTACCTACAACAATTCTTCCAGAGAGGTTCTGTGACTCCTCTTTCCAGGGACGAGGAAAGCAAGGCTCAGAGGGATAAGTACTTTACTCAGGGTCCGAACCGGCCGGTTGGGACTCGCAACAGTGTCAGCCCCAGTCTGAAGTCCAACCTCCTTTTCCCAGTGCTCTGGACTCCCGATTCCAGGCTCCCTGCCACGTGCTTGAATGGAATACACAGAACTTCAGAAACAGCTTGCCGACTTTGGGGGCGACTCATTTGAACGGGGAGAGAGGTCAATCACACAAGCATACTTGACATGTGGCCTCACATTGTGTTTGGTGCAGCGTCATTGGAGAGTAAGGGTGAGGGATGCTCGACAGAGTCTCCCAGAGAAGGCAGGACTTTATTTTTTTTTTAATGTTTTATTTATTTCTGAGAGACAGAGAGAGACAGTGTGAGCAGGGAAGGGTCAGAGAGAGAGGGACGCACAGAATCTGAAACAGGCTCCAGGCTCTGAGCTGTCAGCACAGAGCCTGATATGGGGCTCAAACCCACGAACCGTGAGATCGTGACCTGAGCTGAAGTCAGTCGCTTAACCGACTGAGCCACCCAGGCGCTCCGAGAAGGTAGGACTTTAAACCATGCGGGCAAGAATGGTTAGGACCTGGAGAGAGAGGAGAACCTCCCAGGCAGCTATATCAGGTGGCGGGAGCAATGCCAGCCAGGCCAGGAGGCAGCCTCTGCTTATAGGTTTTCCTATGAGCTCTTTCCACCACTAAAATCCAACCCATTTTTTCCAGGCCCAGCTTAAATGAACGCTGACTCCTTCAGGCTGACGTAGGTGGCCATCCCCCACTCAGGACACCCTGCGATTATGTCTATCGCTGCTATTGCTGCATTAAAGGCGTGTTTTGTGTGTTTCCTTCTTGAGCCCAGGGACCTGGCTTCATTCACCTGTGGATTCCCAGAGACAACGCAGCACCTTGGCACATAATGAGTACGTGCTAAAAAATATTTTTGGACTAACTGAATATTTTTCACGACGATTTTCCTCTCGTCCGCACCTCTTTGTTAATTGGTTTGTACCATTCTGTATCGGTTGGAATACACCTGAAACAGCGAAGGTCAGTACGTCCTGGATCTCAGTAACACGGTATATTGCTCCCATGGAGGAACGAGAGTAGAAGCAATCCAACCCGATGTGGTGCCTTCATGGTGCTGGGAGGCCAGGGTCCTGCTAGCGAGTGACTCTGTCATCCCGAGGATGTGGCTTCTTTGAGCGCGGCCGAAGTTGGCTCACCACCAACCACACCTGCATTCCCGCCAGCAGGAAGGGGTGAAGAGGAGAGGGAAGACACACAGCTCTCTTTTTAAACGTTAAACACGGAAGTAGCAACATCACATGCATTCACATCCCATTTTTAGGATCTAGTCGCATGGCCAGATCTAGCCACAAGATTGTCTGGGGAAGGTAGTTTTTATCTGAGCAACCATTTAAGACTACATATCTGCCCAGAGGAGGAGAGAGCAGATACGGGGTGTGGGGAAGGCAAGGATACGTAGCGGTGGCTGCCACATTCTCTCTTCTGAGGCTGCCCTACTGCTGTGTCTAGACAGTTCCATGTGATACACTTGACCTATTTTTTTCTTTCCAAGGTACATTTACTATTGAGTTATTGCAATTGTCCAATCATGGGTTCTTTCATCTGTATCTTGCACAGCCTTGATCTTTAAAAAAAAAAAAAAAAACGGTTAAAGTTTATTTATTCATTGAGAGACGGAGCGTGCCAGAGAAAAGGAGAGACAATCTCAAGCGAGCTTGTCGCCGTTAGCGCAGAGCTCGACATGGGGCTCCAACTGACCAACTGTGAGATCACAACCTGAGCTGAGATCAAGAGTCAAAAGCTTAACCGACGGCGCCACCCAGGTACCCCAGCCTTGATCTTAAAGCATGCCTTACACCTAGATGCTCAATCAATTGTGCTGAATGGATATATGGAAGCAGAAGAGAAGATCTTCTTCATTATGACATTACTTATTCTCTATAGGGTGGCCTTTATCAATTACATTGAGCCAAGGGCACAAATAAATCAGCACTGTCCACACTGAGGACTCAAAATGTTGGAGCAGGGAGAGACATAGTGTGTCACTGGCCTCCTCTTGGCCTTCCCTGTCTTGTGATGCCCTTGAACCAGGGAAGGGTCAGATCTGAAACTAGGTGGTTTTACTCCCAGGACACGTGTCCACAATGTCAACTGTACTACCACTGTTTTCTCCCTCTTTCCTCTGACTCTCCTTCGTAAGGAGGACCCCCCTCCCCTTCGTAATTTTGTTTTAAACAGTTTTTTTTTCAAATGTTTATTTATTTTTGAGAGAGAGAGAGACAGAGAGGCAGAGCATGAGCAGGGGAGGAGCACAGAGAGAGGGAGACACAGAATCGAAACAGGCTGTCAGCACAGAGCCTGACGTGGGGCTCGACCCCATGAATCGCGAGATCATGACCTGAGCCGAAGTCAGATACTTAACCGACTGAGCCATCCAGGCTCCCCTCCCCTTTGTAATTTTGGAAACACTTCTTTTGAGTTAGAATGCTAATATTTGGAGGGAAAAAGAAAATAGTCACCAACATCAACATTTTCTAAGGAGACCTGAAACTGTGCTCCGTGGACGTTTCGGTCATCTGGTTAAGGTGGAGAGGTGGCAATTCCTCATTCGTTTTATGAAACTGGGTTACGTTTTGACGATGCCAGGGCCAGCTGGCCCCCCACGAGGTCTGTTACCATGGCAGACAGTAAGGTCACCTTGTCATTACCCACTTGACCCGAGCCTGTTATGGCTAGACACTGACGCCGAGGGCAACATCGCCCCGGAAATTGGAAACTCACAGGCCCGCCCCGATTTCTGGTTTGTCACGTTTTCTCCAGCCTCGTGCACCAAGACAGGGGTTTCCAGCTCCTTTCATATTCATAGCTGGCATTTCTTTGTTCTGGTTCTCCTGGGGCAGGACTGCTTTCAGAGGATGCTCCCTGCCCTCCCCCAGTCCAGGAAGGGTCCTGGCCTCTATGACAGCAAATCCATCGCACCACTTAGGTTTAATTAGAGCACAACAGACGGATGATTAGTTTACACATCAAAGCACTGAAACAACTCAACAAATTGGCTCCATCCCAAAGCCCAGCATTGGAGCTGGCCTTGAACTCTGAGGCTCTGCCCGCAGGGGGGCTGGGGAGCTGGCCGATGAAAGCTTGGGAGCCCCATGCAGAGCCCCCCGGAAGGAGTTCTCTCTCTCTCTAGGGAAGAAATGGATCTCAGCTGTTTCCAGCCTTCCTTGTGCTGCTGTGCCCTCTTCCCTTGGCTGCCACTTACACCTCGTGGGTAGTCGACTCTCAGTTATCTGGGGGCCGACCATCAATCCAGGAGTTACCCCAGCCCTCGGCTAATTCTCTTTTTTTACCCTGCTACCCGCTCCAGGTGGGATTCCGACTGTCGATATAAATGACATTTATATACCAAGGAGTGAGAGAGAAAACAAATAAGTTAATCTTCAAACCGGGACACCCGGCTACCAGCTGGTGGTTTTCTGATTGGGGCTTGATGGAGGAAAGCGGCAGAAGCCAGAGATCACAATGAGGTGAGTAAATTCTTCCTGGGTATCCTTCGTGCATGCTCTCCCCATTCCTTTGGGTGACCCAGAGCCACGTGAGCACATGACAGGCCTCCCCCTGAGACTGCCTTTGTCTGTATCACATGGTTTGGATCCCTCGGTGCCATGCTGGTGTCCCAGAGAGGCTGATGACACGTTGGAAGACATAGTTTGGTTCTTGTGGCTCAAAAGAACTGACAATCACTCAGTTCAGTGAAAAACAAAACAGACACCCCTCCCCTAAAAGTCTACCCTGTAGTTGGACCATGTTGACTTTCTTGGTCCACACACATGCTCATCAAACCAGGTGGCGTGTCCTGCTTCAAGGTCATGGCGTCAAGCCAATGGTAGAGTGGACACTTGAATCTAGGTCTTCCTTCATAGCCCTTCTCCCTCAGGATTACATGATCTTCATAACTGTGGGGAGAAAAATGGGGCTGTGACCACATAAAGATCTCACGGAATACAAAGGCTCGGGCCTCTCGGCGGAACAATTGATGGCGACATGGGGCATGGCAGGAGTCTTGTTTCCTCGCTCCGGGCCTTGGGGGGTGAGCAGGCATCAGCTTCAGCGCCGTGATGTGGGCAGACAGATGAATGCTGGCTGCCTCTGGCACAGGACAGTGGGCGGGAGCTGTACTGGGCTCAGAACGCAGTAAGCGAAGCACTTCAGAAGGAGAATGACACTGCATTATTAGCATAAACCGGGAACCTATTGATCTGGCTGATTAGAAAACCTTCCAAGGCACGAGGGTAATTAGCACAATTTACAGAGTAGCGGTTATCAGCTTCATTGCTTAATTAACAATGTAAATATCTTCCTAAATGACATTTTATAATCATGATCAGATCCTCTAGCGTTTGCCCCGTTTGCTGCTAATTCCTTCCCAGATGTAGCTGCTTTTCGTCCGTGCCTAACCTCACCTTCCCGCAGCTCCTCCGGTAAAGCAATTGGACTTGGCCTCCATTTCCTCTTTTGTATCTTAAGAGGGGTCTCTCTCTTCTGCCTTCCCCTTTCCAGCGCACAATATCCAGTCTGCCGATTGAATTGCCAATTAAAAGTACTTAATTAGACGTGAAAGGGGAATTCTGTCATGTTCTGGATTCGGAACTATTTTTTATTTATGTGCTTAGCAGGATAAGTCATCTTAAATTAGCATCGCATTTTTCCCTCTGAAGAACATGTGAGAAATGAGGCTATTAGGAGGAGAGGTTTAACACAATATTTGTGTACATTAGTCATGGGTGCAGAGGCTCAGCCCAAACGCATATGTCGCTTTGGCAAGGAGGGTTACTCTTCATATTTATTTTATTGCCTTATCATTGCTTGTTGAATTAATGTTTGCGATAGAATATTTGGCCTGCCTAATCAAGCATATGTGCGGGGAATTTGATTGTTTTATTTATTTATTTTACTTTTTTTTTTTAACTTTAAATTCATCCACTCTTTTGAGCATCAAGGCCATACTGAAAGATGATTGCGCCATGTCTGAGTTCCAAATGGCACACACGCAAATTCAAATCTTTACGGAGCCCTGGGGGTGGCAAGTTCAGAGGCTCGCCTACCCTTCACGGGAAGGATGCCCCAAAAGCTTTCCATTGCTGGAGGCCTGATGATTTCAGTCGGTGATTATTCACTTCTGATCTTTTTGCTCGCACTAACTGCATGGTGCCCAACGCAGTTACACGTCTACAAAGTGTGAGGAAGGGGCGTTTCGTCCAAACCAGTGCCTATTACAGTGGTAAAATGGCAGGGCAAAGATGAATTTTGGAGGAATTTGCCGTGGGTTTTAATTAGCCATCTTGCCCTTGTTCCCCATTATCATTGATTTGTGTGATAAGTGCCAATTATATGTGTCATAAGTATACTTCTTTTTGCTGAAGACAAGAGATCTTATGTGTGATGCAAATCAGGGTTCTCAGAATGCTAATTTCGTAATGAGCCAATGCATTCTTCAAGGAGTTTATAGTCTAGAGGGGGAATAAAACATGTGCATAAATAATTATAATGCAAAGTAGGAAACTGGTATGCCACGAGGCGGTGCAGAAAGAATTATGGCCAAAAGAGGGTGGAGAAATAAATTATCGTTGAGAGATTCAGGAAGGCCTGCTTGAAGGTTGGGGAGAATTGGCATAAAAGCAAATTGAGGGTACGGGCTGTGGTTCCCAGACAAGGGGAAGAGTGGGAAGAAGACACTGGGCTGGGATAGCATGAAATTTAAGTGAGGACCAAGACATTTACAACAGCCATTGCAGGGAGAAGAGGAAGGAAAGCCCCGCAGATAAGGCTGCGGAGGGAGGACAGGGCTCCACCATACAGAACGTAGCATCTGCACCACTTTCTGTAGACCAGAGATTGGCAAACTTTTTTTTTTCTTTTTCTTTTTTTTTGTAGAGGGCCAGGGAGTAAATATTTTAGGCATTAGGGGATTTGTGGGCTCTGCCCTAGCTAACTCAACTCTGCCATTGTTGAGCCCCAGAGGGGGGCCCCTGGGTGGCTCAGTCGCTTGAGCGACCCACTCTTGGTTTCTGCTCAGCTCATGCTCTCGTGGTCTCGTGAGTTTGAGCCCCGCATCTGGCTCGGCGTTGGCAGTGCAGAGCCTGCTTGGGATTTTCTCTCTCTCTCTTTCTTCCTCTTTCTCTCCCTCCTCCTCCCCCACTTGCACTGTCTCTGTCTCTCTCAAATAAGTAAATAAACTTAAAAAAAAAAGCAGCTACAGACAACACGAAAATGAACGAGCAGTTCTAGTAAAATACTAAACACTGCAGTATGAGTTTCTTGTCATTTTCACACATCACAAGATATTCTTCCGATTTTTTTCCACTGTCGCCTGCTACTAGAGTGGGCGGGGATATGCAGCTGTAATGATCTTCTAACCTCAGAGTTTTTCTTTACTCCATGAGCAGAGAGCCAAGCGCTGATGAGCCCGGAGCCACTGGAATAGACAGCTATGAAGCCAGGGCAGCAGGTGACTCTGACGGCGCATGCGTCCATCAGCAACGTGCTATGCTCACTGCTGGGGGCCAGAACCAAGCTTCAGCATATAGTACGAGGACACCAGGAGGGCTGTGTGCTCCCGATGGGCTTGACCATATTTGGTCATGAAAAACCCAAGTACTTAGGCCAAGAGTTTTGACAATACGTGTGGGGGAAACATGGTACGAAGACCGCCCTCTACTTTTAAGAAACCACGCTTTGGTTCACTGTACACCGACATCCCTGTTTACTGTCTCTGTGCTGCATCAAGTCTTTTCGTACATCGTGTGCGGTTATATAGTTTCCGGCAAGTGGTTTTCCTTCTCTTCAACCTTCCCCCTCCCCCAGCGCCCCACATCCTATGGAGCTGCCCTCTGGGAGTAGCCGGGAGTTTAGTCTGGTGGTCATGAGGGAAAACCCCAGAATCCCCCTCCTCCTCCCCCCACTTCTCCTTCCCATCCAGATTCCCTGAGAGCTAACGCAGGGCTCAGGAAAGCAGATCTGGAAGGAATGTTGAACTACCTTTTTCCTTTGTGAGCTGGATCAAAGCAGTTGTCTGTCTCATTTCCAGATACACTTGATATAACAAAGGGGTCTTAAAAACAGAAAATGAAATGTACTTTTCCTCTGATTTAGAATTACATGTTTATGTTGGAATAAAAGGGATCTTGTTTATCTCCTCTTCCTTCTATTCTTGGCCTTCTCTTCTCTCACACATAAAAGTCTTTCCTTTTTTCCCCTGAACAATAGCTACATTGAACACTGTATGGTAAAGAAAAGGTTACTTGGGTGACTAACTTAATTTTACGATGCTTCTAGAAGGTGTGGTCAGCTGCTCCGAAGGCTGCTGAGAAGTAGAGGGAGTTAGGGACAGAGAGAGCCATTGCTGATGACAATATGGAAGCCACTGAAAGCCTTATGAAGAACAGTGTCAGTGGCATGAAGGTGGGAACCCATGGAGAGCCCTGAAGGATGAATGGGTGAGTGGCCGAGGAGGTGAGACAGCCTGTGTAGACAACGCTAATGGTGGCTTCTCGTCATTTTGATCTGGGTTGAAGTGCCACCTCTCTGGAGTCAACTAAAGTAGCCATCTGGTGGCTATCACGTGCCCATATTCTATTTCGCTACAAAGCACTGACTTACGATCTGATCTTATCTTCTTTCTTTCTTTGTTGTTCTCTGCCCCTAAGACACCACAGATATAGGAGTGTAAGGTGGGGTTTTGTTTGTTTGTTTTTGTTTTTTGTTTGTTGTTGTTTGCTTTTTGTTTTGTTTTGTTTTGTTTTGTTGTATTTCCAGAACTCAAAAGCCTGCTTGGTACCTTGAAGATGGTCTATACACATTTGCTGAATGGATGGATAAAAGTTTGGCTGCAATGGAGAATGGAGAAACAGCCCAGTGCTTTTCTTAGTGTAATGCGCCTGGGAACCAAATATTGGGGCTCTCGTTAGAATGCAGATTCTGATTCTGCAGCTCTGGGGTGGAAGATTCTGTGTTTCCTAAACAAGCTCCCACGTGAGGCCCATGCTCCCGGTCCATGAGTCACATCTGGAGTAGCAAAGCCCTTAGACCACGTTGGGTGTTGCTTAGAATGGGCAGGCGAAGGAAAGGACATTAACGGAGCAGGAGAGAGGGGATAACTGTGTAAGCAAAGATTTTTAGGAAGGCAGAGACCCGACAACCGGCAGAGGGACTGGCTTTTCTTCCTTTTCTTAAAAAAATGTTTAATGTGGGGCGCCTGGGTGGCTTAGTCGGTTGAGCGTCTGACTTTCGCTTAGGTCATGATCTCGCAGTTCGTGGGTTCGAGCCCCGCTTCGGGCTCTGTGCTGACTGCCAGCTCAGAGCCTGCAGCCTATTTCAGAGTCTGTGTCTCCCTCTCTCTCTGACCCTCCCCTGCTCGTGCTGTCTCTCTCTCTCCTAGAAATTAAAAAAAAAATGTTTAATGTTGATTTTATTTTTGAAAGAGAAAATGAGTGGGGGAAGCGCAGAAAGAGAGGGAAACAGAGGATTGGAAGAGGGCTCTGCGCTGATAGCAGAGAGCCTGACGCGGGGCTCGAACTCACGAACCGTGAGATCATGACCTAAGCCAAAGTTGGACGCTTAACTGACCGAGCTACCCAGGTGCCCCGGGACTGGTTTTTCAAAGGCAGAAGGATGCTCCCCAGGAAAGAGGGAGAAGGGGTGAGAAGAGGTGGAATCTCTCGACTGACGGTATCTAACTTTTCAGCGAGGTCATCGGCTGAGAGCGGGGGTGGAGGTGGGCTGTGGGAGTTCTGAGAGACAGGCAGCACCTAGTATGCCTTTGCGCTGAAATCATAAACTTAAAGTAAAACCCGTCAGCTCCGTGTCATTTTCTCAACACCAAGCTGCGTGGCTGCAGGGTGGGGAAGGGGGGGCGGTAGGTTCACCCAGAGTGAGTGGGACACAGGAAGAGAGGAACCAGGCAGTTGAGAGTATTGGTCACAGGGAGTGATTGTAACGGTGGATCACGGGAAGTGAGGCGCAGGTGGGACACTGCTGCTCAGTCCCCGCTCTCATGGGGCTCTAGGGAGCAAGACAATATACATATATATGTAGGTATAACATGTAAATAGGGACGTATATGCGATCAGCAGGATGGGCAGTGCCTCACCCATACTCCCGTACATATACTTGGCTGACTTCCAGCCAACAGCATCTGCATCTCTTTGCCCGAAAGCGCGGCAGGCCAGAAATCACGCATGGGGGTTCATGCTCTGAGAGCACCGTTCAACCGGTAACTAACAGGAACTGTAGTAGAAATACTCTGGGTCCCATACCCTTCAGTGGAATAACAGGTGACGTTCCATGCTGGCTCCCCAGCAAGGTGAAGTTCAGTTGCCCGTGGTGATAACTCACTGGGCAAGCTTCTTTCTAGGTATGGATTGGCTACCTTCCCTTCCCTGTCTCACTTCCCTTCCTGGATGTTTTCTTGAATCACCTTCCAAATAAATGACTTGCTCCCCAACCCTTGTTTCCGAGTCTCCTGGGGGAATCCAAAGTAAGATATGTGCCATTAGAAGCTGTAATACACGCCACGGACCAGGGTACAGGTTCCTCTTCGGGGGGGGAAGTGTTGTCTGCCCCCGTGTCAAATGGAAGTAAGGGCGTCAGGCAAGTGGAGAATGACACCTGTGAGTTGGGATCTGAAAAAGAAGCGAAAAGGAACATGGCGCATTTGAGGGACAGAAAGGCCACTGTGGGGGGTGCCTGGGTGGCTCTTTGGTTAAGCGTCTGACTCTTGGTTTTGGCTCAGGTCATGATCTCACAGTTTGTGAGACTGAGCCCCGCCTCCGGCTCTGCGCGTTCAGTGAGGAGGAGCCTGGGATTCTCTCTCTCTCTGTCCCTCCTACTCTTGCTCGCTCGCTCTCTCTCAAAATAAATAAATAAACTTTAAAAAGGCCACCGTGTCTGCAGCAGGGGACCAGGGCTATGAATTGAAGCCTAAGAGGCCACACCCTGCAGGGTCTTGAGAACATGGTAAGGAGGTTGGCACATCTATGCAGAGAATAATGGAGAGGCCATTGAAGGGGGTCAGGCAGCCAGCGGCAAGATCAGATCTGCCCCCAATAAGAAGCAGAGAAGGGAAGACGAGGGGCAGTGGGAGAGAGAGGGGGTCCAGAGACCTCTCTATGGGGACCCAGGGCTTGGCACCGAGTTTTGCACGTGGTAGAGTTGCAGTAAATGTTTGCTGAAGTGGAAGTTCAGTGTAGTTAATATGTATTAACTACATATTTGATTGACCAGAACGCCCTATCTCCTGGCCAAGATGAGTCATGGATTTCCTTAATTAACGACGCCCCACTTCACTTTATCAGGCCGTTCTCTTCAGAGCAGCATCGATCTAATGACTCGCTTCTACCTTTTCCCATCCTCCACTGTCCTGATTTTCTCTCCTCTTTTCTCTCCTACCATACCTCTCCGTCTCTCCTCTTCCCAAGTAATCCTGTGTAATAAAGTTGATTCTATCTTCCAGTCTCCATTTCTTCTCCTTCTTTTTTTAATGCTTATTTATTTTTGAGGGAGAGACAGAATGCAAGCAGGGGAGGGGCAGAGAGAGAGGGAGACACAGAATCGGAAGCAGGCTCCAGGCTCTGAGCTGTCAGCACAGAGCCCGACGCAGGGCTCGAACCCACGGACCGCAAGATCATGCCCTGAGCCAAAATCGGATGCTTAAACGACTGAGCCACCCAGGCGTCCCCCGGTCTCCGTTTCTATTACCTGTGGCCCTCTTATTCCTATGCAGACTCATATTCAGAGATGACAAACATCTGATCATCAATGTGGTGTCACGTGTGGCCGCTGTAAATATATTACTACTGAACACACCGAGAGATACTGAATGATATGTACTAGTCAGCAAGGTTAGATTTAGGGGGCGGCAGAAAGTAATACAAGACGGATGGAGGTCCCGGAAGGCGAAAACCTAGGCTGTAAACTACTCTCCTAGTGTACGTTGCAAGTAGTCACAATTGTTCTCTTTTCTCTCTTCTGCTCCCTTTCATAAGAAATCTTGAAATCTTTGCTCATCCTCTTCAACCCAGCAATTAAAGAAAAAAGACAGTAGGTGTCTGAGATCTCACACAACCTTTTATACCCAATATTTTTGTTGTCTTAAACACAAACCTTCAGTAGTCGGTGAGGGTTATGTTTTACAACAGCCTGGGGTGGGGAAGATGTATTCACTGGGCTTTCCATTTTCACCCTGGGGTCCCTATTTGGCACATTCACCAGTCACCCCATGCCCCTCACCCTGTGCTCTGGCAGGATTTGAGACATATGCAAATTGCAAACTGGTAAATAGCGACTTTGCATATTTTGAATAGAAGGGAACAACACGGTACCACTCATTCCGTTCACAGGGAAATCTGAGATAATGGAAGCGAGGGCCAGGGCAGACCCAGGGTCCTAAGTGTTTTCTTCAAAGTGCTTATTATGCTTATTAAATCTATTGTACAGTGATGAATTCATTTGAATTATTTACATGGTCAACCTTTGAGACAATAACCTGATTTAACCAGACGATGCAAATGTATCATTTCTCTTTGAAATCTGAAAGCAGGTTTAAACTGGAGGAAGCATCAGGACTTGTATCTTTTCCTGCAGATACTGGTTACAAGCCTGTAGTTGTCAGGTTAAGTGACATAATGTCAGAATCAAGAGAACGTGGTGATGTATTCCTCGGGAGGGTCGATAAGCTCCCCCCTGAGAACATGTCCCCTGGACGGCCAACTCTTGGGTGACAAATTTCTCAAGGAAGTCTTTCAATTCCATTTCTCTGTAAAATATCCTGCCCTGTCTCACATCTGACATGAGGCCGTTCATCTGCTAACATTTCCATGTAAAGGGAAACCACATGGTAGGAATGGTTGAGTTTTGCTTCGATCATAGGCCTGGTGTCATTTTAGTGAGTTTGGACTTTAGGGCTTTATTTTACTACTGAAGCTGTGAGAAGCTAAGGTTGCTGTCAAGTTCAAAGTACCATAATCCAATTATTTTTTTAAAAACTAGGTCTTCCATTATGACTTGGACAAAAATCGGAAAAAAAATTGGAAATTGTGGTCCAAGCCTCTCTATCCTACTTTGGATTTTTTTTTTTTTTCTTGTCGTTTGGGGGTTTACAAGGCATTTTGTGAACTGTAAAATCGTGTGTGATTCTGAAGGTGGCGTCTCTCCGAGGTAAAGCGAACAGCTTGCATCTTAAATATTTTATGAGATCTAGGTATTAGAACAGCGTTTCTGATGCAGGAACATAGCGATCTAGGAACAAAAGAGCGATGCGGCCACAGAACGGACTGTGAAATTTCTTCAAGATATTAAGTGATATGAAGGCTGAAAACATAAATGGATGGTGATACTGGAGATTGTTCCTAATAAGGGCTTTAAAAGCCTAATGATTTATTGATTGGCTCTTTGCTAATGATGTGGTCCTGACTCTTGTGTAACTCCGAGGGCGGATTTATGAGATGGTACACTCATCTTTCAGCTATATTGGGCCCAAGCCTCCATGTTGAAAATAAATGCAAGGGTGGAGGCAACTCTCCGAATATCTCGGGGGCGGAACACGCACATGATTTGTGGTAGGCGAAGGCCAGTGGATTGGGTGAGGAGAAAAAAAGCAAAAGGAAGAGAGCAAAACCTCTAAAGGGAGTTCGCCAAACACAAGGGAGAAAAGCCTAACATCAAAAACCAAACCAAACCAAAAAACCCACTACTTCTGTTGAGAAATACCCCCGGCTTCTCTTATTCTAAAAGGAGAAAAAAATAGAGTCTCAGGTGCCGCCAGGGAGCAATATTTTCCTCTCGAAAAAGATGAAGAAAGGAAAAGAAAAAAAAGAAGAAAAAGTTGTCCTGTTGAATCAGCTACACATGGAGTCAGTCTGTGTAAGGAAATCAGCCTTTTCATTACAAATGGGCTTAAAAAGCCCCAGAGAAGGCGGACGTGAACAGAAGCAATATTATCCCTAACAACCCAACTCTCTTTCAAGCAGCTGAGAGGATATCAGCAGCAACATTGAACATGGGGTTTGTCTTAAGATAAAGACTCATCTTTATTTCTTTCAGGATATAAAACTTGTATTTAAATCAATTCAGAGAAGCACTTTAGCTTTCAACATTAGAAAGTGGGGAGAGCCTATTTAATAAAACGGCATTATTTCATTTTCAAAGAATGCTACTGGCAGTAGCTGAGTTTAAATTCTGTATTCTTTCCCTCAATTATAATTATAGATGGGTCTGAAAGGAAGCGTGCCTATTACTGTCATATTTATTCTTTTGACAGGTGTTATGGGACTGTAATTTGATGAAATGACTCGAATCGCAGATTCCCTTGCGAATACAATTGCGAATACACGAGTGATTGAGGGAAAGTCCTCCAGCAAGATCTTTTCGCAGATCTTGAACACCCCTAATGTTTCAGCGGGGATCCATATTCAGGAAGACAGGGGAGAGTCGGCCTTCAGGGCTTATATCCACGGTAGCAACAACCAGCAGGAAGCGTGGGTGCTTAAGGCAGTTCGTGAAATGGTTTTTATTTTTCAACTGGGTGGGGTCTGCTCCGGGAAAGGGTCTGCTCCGGGAAAGGGTCACCCAGCGGGTCTTGCCTGTAGGGTTTCCTTACAAACAGACCCCAGTCCCTCATGCGGCCGGCAGAGGGCGCTCGCCGGACAGCCGACGGGCGGGGGCGGGGCCGCGCCGCTTTCGGCGCGCAGGCGCACTCGTGGCTGCCGCGTCCGCCGCGTCCGGGCTTGACGTTTCCCACTGGAGGCTGGTGAGCTGCGCGGCGCTGGCGGAGGGCGGGCTGGGGGTGGGAGGCTCCCGGCGTCCGCGGCTTTGCGCGGCCTGTGGAGGACCCACGGTGGCCTGCGCGGCTCCCTGCCCCGCCGCGTCGCCTGTCGTGGCCCCGGAGGGTCGGGTGTCCTGGCACGCGGCTCGCGGAGGCGCCCGGCCCGTCGCAGGCATGGCGGGCGTCTCGGAGGAGGGGAGCAAGCCCCAGGACTCGTGGGGCCACAGGGAGCCCAGAGGGACGCCAGGCGCCTGTGCCAAACGCTCACTCTCTGGCACGCACCTCCGCGCTCAGCCTCGGCTGGTCTCTTTTTTTTTGTAAAGATTTTATTTCTAAGTAATGTCTACATCCAACGCGGGGCTCGAACCCACAGCCCCGAGATCGGGAGTGGCATGCTCCGCTGACTCCGCGCGCCAGGCGCACTTTGACGGGTCCATTTTAAAAAGCCGGGTGTGGGGGGTGGGCTTCCCGGGCGCAGTCACCTTCACGGTTTAATTGATGCTTCTGGATAACACCAAGTCACTTTGGGGCCCAAACCCCTGGGTCCTCAGGACAATTTTGGTTTCTGTTCTGTTTTTACATAGCAAACGACTCATTTAAAGTGCACAACGGAATGTCTTCTAGTATATCCAAGGGTTGTGCATCCGTACCAGAATCGATTTCAGAACATATTCATTGTCCCCACGTGAAACCTCACCTTTAGCTGTCACTCTCAATCTCCCGTTCCCCTGGCCCTAGGCAACCCCTGATCTACTTGCTCTCTCTGTGGATTTGCACACTCCGCACGCTTCGTGTAAGGGGGCTCGTATAATATTTGGTCTTTGGCGACTGGTCTCTTTCAGAGAGTGCCCTTTTTGAGGTTCGGCGGTGTTGTAGCTTGTATCGTTCATTTCTTTTTTTTTTATTGCAGAATACTGTCCCGTCGTATGAATGTTCGATTTATCCATTCATCAGTGGATGGACTTTAGGATTAATCTTAACCCCTCCCCCCCTACTGGATCCCTTCTGGATTTGACAGCATCCTACCTGCCCTCGCTCTCCGGCTTGACTCCGTCCCTGGGCTCCTGTGGGGGTGGCAGTGCCTTTCTCCCTTCCGCCTCATTCAAGCTTCTGTCTGCCTTCACCACCTCTTCGCCAAATCCTACTCCCCCTCAGACCTCAGATTTAATGGCCTTTTCTCAAGAAACCTCTGACCCTTGCCTGGGCGAGAGACCCCATGAGCCCATCTTTCAGGGACCCGAATCCACTTTGTAGTAATTGGTTATACTTGAGTAATTGGTTTTACTTTGACGTTAATGTGTAAGTTCGGTGGGTTCAGGGTCTTCTGTTTGTTTCTGGAACCCTGCCCAGTCCCTGGCACCTTGCTGGTGCTCAGTGACTATTTCAGTAGATGCACACGCATGCTTCCTATCCATCAGGCACTCCACTGTACTAGGGTCGGGGTCATGAACAAAATAAATGATCTGCCTGCTTCCTGGAGCTTACATCCCAGTGGGGAAATACAATGAAATATATGTCAGGTGGTTAAGACTGCCATGAAGAAAGATGGACTACAAAGTGGTCAGGGAAGTCCTCTTAAGTGAGACCTGGATTCATTCACTCATTCATTCAGGGAAGCAACACGAGTGCCCTGAGTGGCTGGATGAGGGAGGCCTGGAGGAGGGAGAGCATGACAGGAGAAGGATAAATCCAGAGCCTTCGGCTCGGCCGTCCTCTGAGATGAGCCCTGTCTGTGTGTACGAGCTTGTCAGGACAGTGGAGACCTGGGTATGGGGCCCAGCTGTGCTCTCACCTAGTTCTGTGTGAGCCTGAGCCTCCGTTTTCCTCCTCTGTAAAATGGGAGCAACGGAGTTGTCGATTCAGTAGCCCTGTGAAGTGCCCCGCCGAGGGCGTGTAATAGCTTCCTTCTCTTGCCCTCAAACCGGAGTGGTGTGTTGCGGCCCGTGTGGGGAAGGCGAGGGGCGCAATGCAGCCTAACAGCGCAACGACTCACTTCCGGTTGCTGGTTGCTCTGCTCCGACCGCAGCGTGTTCGCCTCTTGTCTGATTTTTCCAGTTTGCTTTGGTCGGAGTAGCCCACGAGGGTCCCTTACACCTAGAAAAAGCTCAGGTCGAGCCCAGAAAACAGGATGTTCGGGGTGGCTCGCTGGCCTTTGAGAAGGCAGGTGTGGGATCCAGAAGCAGGGATCCCGGGCCTGAGTCTGAGACCTGGCTCTGTCGCCTGCCGGCTCTGTGATTCAGGACAGCCCCTGTCCTTCTGCCGTTAGTGTTCTCTCTGCTAAACAGAGATCAACCAACGCGCGTTCGCTGAGCTTCTCGTATGTTCTGGGCACCGTTCGCCGTGGAGAGAGGACTAATTATAATCCAGCCTCTGCCCTCCGGGAGCTCACGGTCAGCAAGGAACAAATAGGCAGGTAGAGTAGGAGAGGGTATGACGTTCAAGCACCTGAACGTGGCATCCCCCGTGCTAGGCACTGACGTTAACTTTTGTGATCTTTACCAGCCCCTCCTCCCCACGAGGATACGCATCGTGCTCTTCCGTTTGCAGAGGAGGCCGCACAATGTAGAGAAGTCGAACATGCTTGTTTGACAAACACACCAACGTTTGGCCTCAAAACCCTCTCTGTGCTCTTCCATCTCACTGGATGAAGTATGAGACCTTATTTAGAGGCGTGCGGGCAGCATGGGGTGTGAGCCTTGAGGAGGGGACTTGGGAGCTAAATCTGTAAGGATCGGTGTTGAGGCAGGCGAAGAATCCAGCGTGGGAAGAGAGGTGTTGAAGAGCACAGCACGTTTCAGAGATGCTATTGCCAGTAGTTGCTAAGCACAGTGTATGTTCCAGTCAGGTGCCGGGTGGTCTAGGAGAGTTATCGAATCCGTGTAGGAAATACTATCAGTTGCCCCATTGACAGAGGTGCCACTGACCCTGGGGTGGAAGCTGAGAAACTTGCCCAGGTCCCACAGCTGACACGTGGTGGAGCCGGGATTTGAACGCAGACTGCCTGATCCCAAAGTCCATGAACTTCGCCCCAGAGGCAAAGGTCATGGGTAAAGGACACTCCACGGAGGTTTTGGAGCAAGGGGATGACATTGTGTGTGTGTGTGTGTGTGTGTGTGTGTGTTTAGGAAGTATCCTTGGGTTGCACTGGAGAGAGAGATCCTCGGATAGTCTGAGCAAGGCATTGTTCCAAAGCTGAGAGTCCAGATACTGCCCCTGGGCAGTGGGGGTGGGGGGGCGGGGAGGGGGAGGCACTGAGGACCAGGAGGGTGGGGGAAGGGAGAGGGTGGGTCTTGAGAGAGCCTTGAGAGCCTTGACCACATAGGAAAGGGACTGGAGGGGGCGCCTGGGTGGCTTAGTCCGTTAAGCGTCCGACTTTCGCTTAGGTCATGATCTCGCGGTTGGTGGGTTTGAGCCCCGCGTCAGGCTCTGTGCTGACTGCCAGCTCGGAGCCTGGAGCCTATTTCAGAGTCTGTGTCTCCCTCTCTCTCTGACCCTCCCCTGCTCACGCTGTTTCTCTCTCTCTCTCCTAGAAATAAATAAAAATTAAAAAAATTAAAGAAAAAAAAAAGGAAAGGGACTGGAGGAGCAAGGATTGCCGCTCCATTTCTAGTTCGGGAGACGGCGCATGCGCAGGCGGGAGCCCCCGAGCTGGGGGAGCAGACCGGACCCATTCTCCTTCTGTACTGCGACTTTCCCCATCCGGAGAAGTAATTGCATATTTAAACAATGGCCTGCACAGGCTTAATTTAGCCTCGTATCAGGGCCCTATAGGACATAATTTCTGGTCATTTTCTGTAGCTCCATTCTTTTCTTTTTTAAAATATATGATTTTCCCCCACTTATTTTTAGGTGCCCTTTGTGGAGCCACAGGGTAGGAAACAGACAGTGGGGTTAAATGAGGCCATGGGCCTGTTCCTTAGCATCTGTACCAGTGATACTACTTGGCTCCCAGGAAATTCCCTTTGTGCCTTTATTTTCACTCTTTTCCTTTATTCTGTTACATTCTCCTTTGGGTTTCCTCAGAGCTTTTTTTTTTTTTTTTTAAGCATTTCCTTAGTTGCCCCTTCTCTTTGTCTGTGTAATTGACATCAGCCTTGTGACTTTTTTTTTTTTCACCTTTATGCAGCGGGAAGCTATAGATGGTATCCTCTGGTTTCAGAAAAGCACAGAGCAAAGTTTTATCAAGAAGGTTGAGGGGCGCCTGGGTGGCTCAGTCGGTTAAGTGTCTGACTTCAGCTCAGGTCATGATCTCATGGTTCGTGGATTGGAGCCGCGCGTCGGGCTCTGTGCTGACAGCTAGCTCAGAGCCTGGAGCCTGCTTTCAGATTCTGTGTCCCCCTTTCTCTCTGACCCTCCCCAGCTCATGCTGCCTCTCTCTCTCAGGAATAAATAAAACATTAAAAAAATTTTAAAAGAAGGTTGAAAAAGTAAGTACTGGATAATAGCGCAGTTAAATGCTTTCGTGAATGCAGACCGGGTCCTGAATGAGTCCCAGGGGAGTTCTCTGTGGGGTCCTTAGTCCTTACCATCTCATAGCTGTGTGGTCTCTGGCAAGTTACTTAACCTCTCAGAGTCCCAGTTTTCTCATCTGTAAGATGGGGCTAACGATACGTACCCCGTAAGATCTCACACGTAAAGCTCTCAGCACCTATCTGGCACATAGTGATCACTCCCTGAATGGTAGGGAGTAAGATATGCCATCAGCCAGCTGTGCAGAGCGCTCGAGGTAGGACAGCTAGGTAACATGTCGGGCTGTCATCTCTGGTCCCAGGGCCAAGTCCACAGCCACATGCGTGCCGGATGCTCTGAATGACTCCGTATGGGTGATTGACACAGCTCGCTGGGGCTAACGTCTCTCTCTCTCTCTCTTTGTACCCCATCTGTGCCCAGTATGTGATCATTTCTGTGCCTTTATTGTGCCAAATTGAGTTGAGTTGGGTGAGAGACAGACAGTCTCACGTACCCCCCCAGAGATTGTGGCAGATGACCATTGTGGACTGAATTAATAGAACACAAGGTGGGAAACTGATTTCAGAATAGTTCGCAGAAAAAAGCGTCCTCTGAGCTGAAAGCCAAAGTCACATGGGGGCCCGAGCAGAGAATCCAGTCTGAGCTGCATGCCTTGAACTCCCAGGTAAAGGAGGTGACAGTGTCACCTGAGCCCCAGGACCCGTGGAGCTGGTCGGAACACAGGGAAAGCGCAGCTTTTCCACCGGACAGTGTATCTAAGAGTGACGTCAGCAATGAGGGTGTGTGTGTGTCCGGAGGAGGGTGAGTGGGATGGGGACGCACTGGGAGAGGCCAGCACCTTCAGGGTGGGTGTCTTGGGAGGGAATTGCTGCCGGGCCGGGGAAATGGACTGAACAGTGACAGACTGGACTTAGGGGTCAGCTACTTGACTTGAGCCCCAGAGGGCGGAGCTCAGACCAACGACTGAAAGTTTACAGGGCAGATTTTTAGCTCAGGCCCAAAGGGACTTTGTGATGACTCTGGCAGAAGGGAAATGGGGAGCTCCGACTTGGGAGGTCATGAGCTCCCTGCTGCGAGGGAGCGTAAGGTATGTGGAGACGCGATCTTTTACCCTGGATGGGAAAGGGTCGCCTTCAGCGCTCTGGCTTTGGAAGACTTCCTACCTTGGATGATTTTTTTCCTCTCGTTCAGTGAACACCTTTTACCGAGTACCTCCCACGAGTCAGGCCGTGCCACCTGAGGTAGTTTTATAACTCGGTAATGCATAAAAGCTACAGGATGACTAGCCAGAACTCGGTTCTGATTTGGGGAAAAGACACAATACATTTCACCTGCTCTTCAGTTTGATTTCGAAGGAAAAAAGGTGTATTTTTCTCTCTTTGTCTGATGTCGGCAGAGGTGGCTAAAATCAATGAAATCTATAAGCCTCTGCCAGTTTCAGTTTGTACCACCAGCTTCCTTCGACAGGCCGTTTTGATCTCGGGTAGAAGCCCTGAAAGGCATCCTAACATATTGTTTTCCCTTCTGCTGCTTTCTCAGGGGAGGAGAAGGGCCGGGGAGGGGGGCGTCCTGTTTGGTGACAGCACGCATTGCGGTCTTACTTAACCCTCACCCCAGCCTGGCCATGATCTGGGGCCCATGTGTTTTCCCTGTGCCTCCTCAGTCTTCGGGGTGCGGGATAGTTGACTGAAGGTTGCTTGGGGGAGGGAGGGTTCCATCTGACACCCTTCTGTGGAGCAAGCACTACATGCCAGGCGCTGTGTGAGAAACAAAGGCGCAGAGCCGGGGCCGAGCCAGGAAGAGGGTAGAGGGACTTGCGGACTTGGGTTGCAGATGGGATGGAGATAGGCGGTTGACGGGGGGAAGCCCTGAACACCCCTGACCCCGCCACCATACACATGTATGCTAATGAGCTTAGAGTTTGTTCTATGGGCGCCATTAGAGGATATTAAACAAGGGAATCATAGATGAGATTTTTGTTTTTAGTTGCACGTTCTGGCTGAGCACAGGGAGGGTTTGAAGAAGAGACATGTCAGAAGGGTGTTGGGTTAATCCAAGAGAGAGGCTCTGAGAGCCTAACAGAGCCAAGGGAAAGGAGGGGCCCCTTTGCTTTAAGAATTCAGGGAGGTTAGGGGCACCTGGGTGGCTCAGTCGGTTGGGCGTCCGACTTTGGCTCAGGTTATGATCTCATGGTTCGTGGGTTCGAGCCCTGCGTCAGGCTTTGTGCTGACAGCCCGGAGCCTGGAGCATGCTTTGGATTCTGTCTCTCTCTCTCTCTCTTTCTCTCTCTGTCTCTGTCTCTGCCCCTCCCCTGCTCATGCTCTGAATTTCTCTCTCCGAAAATAAACATTAAAAAAAAAAAAAAACCTCAGGGAAGTAGGAGCCCTGGAGACAGAGCCAGAGTCCACATCCCAACCCTGCCATTTCCTAGATGTGTATTCACGATCAGCCTCAGTTTTCATATCTGCAAAATGGGATGCTGATTTTTTTTTTCCCCAGAGGGTTGTTTAAAGATGTCTAGCACCACACTTTGCACATTGGTCAGCTCTCAGGCAAGGATGCATTTCTTGGGGGAAAAGATTTGAGGATATTCTTACCGAATAGCCCCTGCAGACTGAACGAGGCCGGAAGGCAGAAGTTGCCTCCAGGGAGTTCCTGCAGGTGAGTTGGAGGGAAGCTGAAGGGCCCGGAAAGGCTTGCCATAGAAGGGTAGGAAAGGGAAGGCGTTGCTGCTGGAGGTGATGGGCAGGCGTACCCGGGACACGGAGACTCAGGTGGCCTCGCCTGGGTCTGTTGCTCTCCTTGTGGCCATGAGAGATGGAGTCACGGCCAACAGTCTCAACAGACCAGACTCCATGGGAAGAAGGCATCCCTTAAAAGGAAATTAGTGGCGCAGTGCACCCACGTGGACCCAGGTGGAAATCCTGGCTTCTGCATTCATAGCAGTGTGAGCTTGGACAAATGTCTTACTTTCTGTTTGCCTCTGTTCCTGTATCGGTAGAAGGAGAGCATGATGGTACCCTCTTGCGGAATTATTGTAAAAATTAAAGGAAGTTAATTTACGTGCATGGGTTAGAATAGTATCTATCACATGATGAATATTCAGTAAGGCTGCTGTAGTAACACTTGTTGTTATTATTTATTATCATCACTAAAGGTACTACAGGTGCCCTGTCAGTGTGCCCAGCAGGCAGAGGAATGATGGGGGATGGAGCTGGGCAGGGAAGGAGCTTCAGGAATTGGTGTCAGCCTAACGAGCTTAAGACTTTATCCCGTAGGTCATGGGAAAGCTGTGGAAGAGGGGTTTTTTTTTAAAATGTTTTTTAAATTTATTTCTGAGAGAGAGAGTGAGCAGGGGAGGGTCAGAGAGAGAAGCAGATACTGAATCTGAAGCAAGCTCCAGGTTCTGCGCTGTCAGCACAGAGCCTGACGCGGGGCTCGAACCCGCGAACCGTGAGATCGTGACCCGAGCCAGAGTCGGACGCTTAACCGACTGAGCCACCCAGGCGCCTCAGAGTTTTTCTAAAATAATGTTTTGTTACAAAAACTTTCAAACTATGTGGAAGTCGAAGTTACAGTAACGTCTGCCCCTATTCCTGCCACCTACACGCAATCTTAACATTTTCCACATTCACTTTTTCTTTCTCACCCTGCCTTTCCTCATTTTGTGTTGTCTTCCATGGACCGTTTGAATGGACATTGCAGATGTGACAATGCAGGTCTGAGTACTTCCTTCCACTTGCACCTCCTGAGAATGAGGACGTTCTCCCACACAACACATTGCCGTCGTACCTTTAGGAAAATTAATCTTCCGTAATAATCATCATGTGTCCTGCTGTGGGAGGATTTTAAGGTGGGCGTTAGACAAGGCACTGTGGCCGCCATGTGGAGGGTGGCTGGAAGCGCGCCGAGGGCAGGTGAACACCCTTCCAGCAATTCAGGTGACAGATGAGGAAGACTGAGCTAGAGTGATGTGGGGTGATGAGGGCTGTTTGAGGTATCCACAGGCCCCCTTTGAACATGGTAGCAAGATGCTGGGTCAATGAAGGCTTCTGGGGGAGGCGCCAAAACGTAGAGCTGAGTGTTTAAGGATCCAAAGGGTCCGGAGACCTACGGTGCGGGCAGATTGTACGCAAGAGTAGAATTCACTCAACACATGAATATGGGGACATCTACCTTTGTGGTTATGCTTATGCGTCAACTTGACTGGGCCCTGGGGCACCCAGATATTTGGCCAAACATTATTCTGGGTGTGTTGGCCAGGGTGTCTTTGGATGAGATTAACTTTTAAATCACCAGACTGAGTAAAGCAGATTGGCCTCCCTAATGTGGGTGGGCCTCTTCCAAGCACTTGAAGTCCTGAGTAGAACAATAGATTGACCCTCCCCTGAGTAAGAGAGGATTCTCCAGGCTGATGGCCATCAACTTGGGACAATCACTAATCATGTGAGCCAATTCCTTATAAATAATATACATATATGGATATGTATGGATATATTTCTCTCTCTATTCTATTGGTTCTGGGTCTCTGGAGAGCCCTAACACTTCTACCAAATGCCAGGCATTCTGTCACGGTGCAAAGACCGGAACCCGTGAACATGACATAGACTGTTGTGGAATGTGCCCTCCGGAGCTCAGTTTGCCTGGACTCTGCAGTGAGTGATAGAAGATGTGATGGGGGCTGGGCAGGGGCCAGATCAAAAGACGCCTTAGAGGTTCCAGGAAGGAGTATGGATTTTGTTCCATAGGCCAGTGCTTTCTAAACTTCAGTACCACTTTCATGATTTTTGTTAAAAATTATTATCTAGTTTGAGAGAAAGAGAGGGTCAGAGAGAGACCGTGCGCGAGAGAATCCCAAGCAGGCTTCTCGCCCACAGCACAGAGCCCAGAGTGTGGAGCCCCATCTCCCAAGCAGTGAGATCATGACCTGAGCGGACATCAAGGTGTCTGTCACTGCTTAAAATAATTTCACATTCATCATACATTTTGGGAAAGTCATCATGAGCGGCAGGGGTAGGGGTGGACATCAGAGCTTTTAGGCAGGAACGCGCCATGCTGAGATTTATGTCTTGGAAGGATTCACTGGCTGTTAAGTGGTGAATAGACTGGAAGAAAGGGAGGCTTGCTGGGAATCTGGCAGCTGTCCACAGAGCTCCGATACGAGTCTGAAGTGCTGATTGTGCGGTGGGAACAGAGAGGAGGGAGCAGATCGGAGGGGGCATTCAGAGGTGCAGTTGGATAGGACCTAGAGACCGCGGCATGGGGTTGAGGCCGGGAGAGGAGGCTAGGTTGGCTCGGTGCTGGTTTTGGTTCGGTTGCCTGGGAAGACAGAGGTGCCTTCACAGAGGCAGCGAGCCTCGGAGAGGCCGAGGTCAAGAGCAAAGAGCAGGATATGCCGAGTGATTGTTTAGGGGCCCAGCGTTTGACTGGAGTTTTAGCGGTGACGCCGTGAAGTTCATTGCCTCTTAATAGCAAACCCACACTTTAAATTAAATTAAAACATTTTTAGTTGAACTCTTCTGAGTGGACCCACACATGCACTCCCTGCTACTTATTACTGAGAATGACTAAGTATTATAATTGAGCTGAAAATAATCTCCCGCCCATACTTGCTGGGTTGGTTTCTAAGTATTGCCTGGGTTTTCAACGACTGAAACAAAGTTGTGCTCTCTCCAAATGTTAATTTTGAAGGCTGCAGATGGCGACCATCTGTTCCACGACTAGCATTTTACAATATTTGATTAGCACTTTATATAGTTTGGGGAAGCCAGCCAGTGGAGTCTGCCCAGCCGGTGGGGACTTCGGCGTTGCGTCCTCTGCGGTGGCCCTCGAAGGTCTTTGCCCCCATTGTACGGGGTCCCCCCTCTGTTTTGGGGGGCGTAAGTGCAGCTAGGCAGACTGGCGGGAGGCTTAGGGCTTCCAGAGTGCATTCCGGTGTCAGTGCAGAGGCGACTGGAGAGGGACAGGCTGAAGGCAGGGGCGCCAGGCAAGATGCTGCAGTAGAGGTGCAGGCGGGAGCCTACGGGGCATCTTGTTAAAATGTAGGATCTCTAGCAGGTCTGGGCCGAGGGTCTGTTTCCAACAAGCTCTCGGGTGACGTTGATGCTACTGGTCCAGGACCACGCTTGGAGTGGCGAGGCTCAGACCCCTGGGCGTTCTCCCCTCTGGTGCGTGTACTCAGCTCGTTTCTCCGTCTTGCAGTGCAGGGTCCCCCTGTGCGTCCCCCCTACTCTGCCTGACGGTGACACCTCCTCCCCCACCAGCCCAAGTTGACTTCCAGAAAGAAGGCCCCAGGATGAGGCTGTGCGTCTCGCCTTTGGTCCTCACAGGGCTGCTCCAGGAGGGCACTTCCTGCAGGACAGAATGCCCAGCCCGAGCTCGGGGTCCGGGCTCTGGGGGCTGGTGGCACGAAGGGGACCCGGCCTCCACGTCGTGTCCAGCTGTGCTTCACAGAGCCGTGGAACGTGGGGGTCGGGGCCAAGTGTTGGTTGATGCTCTGTGTTTTCCAGGGACAGAAGGGCTTGCGATGGCCCCGCTGCCGGGGGCAGAGCTGGTCCAGAGGCCGCTGCAGCTCTACCGATACCTGCTGCGCTGCTGCCGGGAGCTGCCCACCAAGGGCATCCAGGAGCACTACAAACACGCGGTCAGGCAGGTGGGAGCATGTGTACTGGCCTTGGGATGGGGGGGTGGTTCCCATCACAGGGGCCCCATCTCAGGGTTGGGCGCCAGGGACAGGGAGCAGGGGGCAGGGATGGTCTTTCGAGGGGTGGTGAGGGGGAGGGGCGGCAGTCTGGTAAGAGAGCCACCAAAAGCCACAGTCCAGCCCCTGTGTCTGATTCCCGCTCAGAAGACAGATGTACCATCCAGCACATCGGCTCTGTACCAGGGCTCCAATAAGGCAGCTCAGATGCATACTTAAAATAGAGTGTGGGACATAACATCACGTTGACAGGCATTCCTGCCAATAATGCACGGCCTGACTTTACCAGCAAGAAAACGTCAGGTAACTCTAAGCGGAGGGACCATCTCGCACACTGCTGGCCTCTGCGCACCCAACCGTCATGTCAAGGTCAAGAAACGAAAGAAAGCCCGAAGGGCTGTGCTTTCTAGGGGATGAAAGAGACGTGACCACTAAATGTGATGAGTGGATTGGATTCTGGACCAGAAAAAACAAAAAACAAAAAAACAATGATTCAAAAGGACGTTATTGGAGGAATTCATGAGATTGGAATATGGACTGCAGATGGGATAGTATTATAGCAGTGTTGAATTTTTTTAAATTTGACTGCCGTGGTTATGTAAGAGAGAGCCTCCCTGTTAAAACACACCGAAGCGTGTAGGGGCTCCAGGCATGATGTCTGCAACTTTTCTTCATTTTATTATTAGTTTTTTTTATGTTTATTTATTTTTGAGAGAGAGAGACAGAGCACAAGCAGGGGAAGGGCAGAGAGAGAGAGGGAGACAGAATCCAAAGCAGGCTCCAGGCTCTGAGCTAGCTGTCAGCACAGAGCCCGACGCGGGGCTCGAACCCACAAACCGTGAGATCGTGACCTGAGCCGAAGTCGGGATCTTAACCGATTGAGCCATGCAGGCGCCCCTGTCTGCAACTTTTAAAAGCTCCCCCCGATTGGAGGAGAAACCCGTATGCAGAGAGCACGGTAAAGCGAATGTGGGGAGATGTTCACACTTGGTGATCCCTGTACAGATTTCATTTGTATGCTTGCAGCTTTTCTGTGGGTTAGAAACGACTTCTACCTAAAAAGTTCAAAACTAAATGGAACACAAATAGAACGTGGAACGTGTAGAAAAAATAGAGGCAGCAACAGACAGGCTGTGGAAAGGTGGAGGAGGGCGCAGCTGGCTGTCCGGGGGCGTCCCGGAGGACTTCCCTGGGTGAGCATTTCAGATGTTCCTGGAGACAAATTGGAGGATGTGCGGGGTCAAGAGCAGCCGGCAGAGGAGGTGCCGGTTCTTTGTGAGGGGCCCAGAGCTCCGCACCCGTGAACCTGAATCTCCGGTTCCTTCTCAGGGGTGAACACGTGGCCAGAAGCGACCAGCAGCCCTGCCTTGCTGTGCTTCGGGCCCGGCTGGATCTTCCGGTCCCCCTCTCCACTGCCCTCCCCTCTTCCTGGCCTTGCGGTTCGGGCCAGGGGAAGCCTGGCTGTTGTAGAGCCTGGGAAAGCAGCCTTCTGGGAGGAGCACATGAAACCGAGGGACGGAAGTTTCCTTTGGGCCCCTGCTGCATGATCACCTTTGGGGCCAGCTTAATTTGGGGTATGGAGGGCCAGGCTTCATTTTGTAACTGCTTTGCTGGCTGGAGGACAGGCTGTGTAGCTGGCGCCATCCATAGGGGTGAGTTGGGGCATCTGGGCCTCTGTTGCCACATCATGCGTGCCTGTGGAGGGGTACGAGCGAGGCTGAGTAGAAAGGGGCCGTGGTGCATCTGGCCTGTGCTCCCAAGCTGCTGGCCCCATGCATTTTGCCTTGTCATCTTCTCTTGTGCTTCAACTTCCAGAGTTTCCGGGTGCATTCGGATGAAGACAATCCTGAGAGAATCCAGCAGATTATTAAAAGAGCCATTGAAGATGCCGACTGGGTCATGAACAAAGTAAGGGCTAGGCCCCCTGGCTCCACCTGTCAGCTAGCGGGTTGCTGGCTGTAATCTCTGTGACCACCAGGGGTCGCCCTTGCCCCGTAGCTGAGCCGCTGCCCTCTTCTAGAAGCCCAGAGGGGATGACCGGCGATGCCTTTCTGGTTGCATCTGTTTTCTGCAAGGAAAGGCAGCCGGTTTGGACTAGATGGCTTCTGAAGGTCCTTCTCTCTCTGAGATTTAAAAAAAAAAAAACAACCAAACACTTTTTTAAAAATGTTTGTTTATTTTTGAGACAGAGACAGAGTGAGAGTTGCGGAGGGGCAGAGACAGGGGGAGATGCAGAGTCCAAAGCAGGCTCCAGGCTCCGAACTGTCAGCACAGAGCCCGATGCGGGGCTCAAACCCCCACAATCATGAGATCATGACCTGAGCCCAGGTTGGACGCTTAACTGACTGAGCCACCTAGGCTCCCCCTCAGATTATTTTTTTTAAATGTTTATTTATTTTTGAGAGAGAGCATGAGCTGGGAAGGGGCAGAATGAGAGGGGAACAGAGGATCTGAGGCGGGCTCTGTGCTGACAGCAGTGAGCCCGATGCGGGGCTCAAACTCCCCAACCGCGAGATCATGACCTGAGCCAAAGTCGGATGCTAAACCGACTGAGAAATCTTTTTCCTTTGAACAAGCCTCAGCTTCAAGGATAGGATGGACATGCCATACATTCACTGGTAATGTTCCAGTGTCTGTCTTATGCGCCCCCTCCTACCCTGCCAGCCTCTTTTTCCATTAAAGAAAGGGGGTCCAGGCACCCACTAGAGATTTCACTGTCTGGTGCCTGTAGCGCCACCTCCTCCGAGAAGCCCCCTGCAGGAGGCAGCTAAGGCCCAGATGATTCTCAGGATTTCCCGGCTCCTCCCTCACCCACTTCTAATGCTCTCTCTGCCTCACAGTATAAACAACAAAACTGAGGCTCTGGGGCCTGAAGAGCAAAGCTGTCCTGAAGACATTGACACTGAGAGACCTTCTTCTCCCGGGACGAAGCCGCGGCGGCAGTTTTGAACTCTCCACTGGCCTCGTTGTCTGAGCGCAGGAAATGAGGGGTGGGAGAGGCTGACATTTGCTCAGGTGGCTCTTCCTGCCACGCCTGTGTCCCCGGCATCCTTTCTGCTTGCTTTTCCGGCCGGCTGCGGTGTGAGATCTGGGGAGAATGGGCTCGGTCCCTTTGCTCTGAGAGTGATTCATTCATTTATTCTGGATGTTGTCCTTGGAGACTCAGAGGGGGCGTCCCCCCGCCCCCCGATGGCAGACATGCAGAGGACAGACAGAGCGTGGGTTTTACAGCCGTCGGGTCTGCGGCTGGTCAAGGGCGCTGCCCTTGAGCCCAGACTTCTCCTCTGTCGGGACGAAATGCGATGGGTCTAAAGCGCCGAACGCGGGCCCGCCGCGCCTTCCCCTGCCCCCGCCGTGCTCATACGTCCCTCTGGCTCCCACGTCCTGCACGGGCCTTGGTCGTCTGCGGGCCTGGCCTGGCCTGCTTGTTGTCCCTGAACCCTCACGGCCCCGCCGTGCCTAGCAGTCCGCCAAGCCGCCGCTCCTCCTGGCCCTGTCCCCGCGTAAGTCCCCGTCCTTGCCCTGGCGTCCCTGGGGTGGTGAAGCGCAGGCCGCCCGGAGCCGGGAAGAACGGCACGCGCCGAAGCTGCAGGCTTCTGTGCAGCTGCCACCTGTCCCGAAGGCCCTGCCCTGCTTTGCCCCCACCTTGGAAGGAAGAATGGAGGCTGGGAGGACGGCAGGGGGGTGGCGAGGGAGCATTCCTGTGGGTGACGGTGAGCCTGAAATCCGTGAAGAGACAGGCCGGGTCGCGTCCCCGTTCCACAGAAGTTGCTCTTGGGTAACACACCTGGCCCGGTGGGGCCTCGGTTTCCCCATCTCCAGGGGAGGAACGCCCACACCCGCCTGCCAGGGCCGCCGCGCGGAGTGCTGAGCTCTGACGCGCGCCAAGTGCTTCACGCAGGAGCCGGCCCGGGGAGCTGGCTGCGTGGCCGTGGCTCGTTACCACGGTCACGGGGCCTTGCCTCGCAGGTGGGGAGGTGGGAGCATGGGTTGAGCCCTCTTTCTTTTCTTTTTTTTTTTTTTTTACTGGTCTCTTTTTTTTTTTTTCAAATAGTTTATTGTCAAATTAGCTTCCACGTAACACCCAGTGTTGAGCCCCCTTTCAAGGTCACCGAGCGACGAAGCCCAGTATGTCTGAATCTCCGAAACACCACAGGTTTGGGAGGGAAAGGGGGACAGCGGAGGGAGGGCAGGCAGGTGGGAAGGACAGAGAGGACAGGCCAGAGCAGGGAGGCCACGCTGGGACCTGAGTATCCCCCAAGGACTCAGCAGAGGGACGAGCTAGCACGTTTGTGACCCTGCACCGCGTTACACGTCTTAAAGCGACAGATATGTGAGTATGCGCTTGGCTGAGCAGCGAATGGTGAAATAAATGTATCAGTTTTTGAAAGCTCTGGTGTCCTGAATGCTATGTTGGTTCATTCCCTGAGTGCACGCTGTTCCCTACTGTGTGCTGTCATCCGAAGTATTGAGGACGCAGAGACAGGCCTACAGGAAGCTGCCCAGGAGGGATTGTTCTTCAGATGACCAGACGCTGGTCCCCACCGCCAGACAACAGTTAGCCACCCCCCTGCCCGTACCAGCCACCCCCCCCCCCGCCCCGTGGTTGAGCCCTTCTGAAATCCTTGGTCAGCAGGGGTGTGTGTTAATCACAGGAGGCAGGTTGGTTGTATCCCAGGCCTTTCGGCAGCAGGAGCTGCGTGAGTGAAGCCTGACCAGGCTGTGGGAGAGGCCGAGTGTCCCTTGCCCTTGACCGTCTCCGTGGCAGTGGTCCGTGGCCCTCAGTTCACTAGCTGGTGCTTGGTCCAGTTGTGCCGACTCCCCCAGGTGGCACATAGTGGGTGCCCAGCTCTGGCCAGGGGCCGGCCTGTGAGGGGGATGAGTCGGCTAACGAGGGGGTGGCCGCTTTCCACCGGCTGAGCAAGGCCGACTGAGGGCACTCCCCCTGGAAGTGCAGGTGGAGGAAACGAGACACAAGATGGGGTACACGTGGCAGGGCAGGGAGGCAGCGCAGAGTCGGGAGTGGGGGTGCCACGCGCAGCCTGGGAGAGCCTCTTGTCAGCCTGCCCGCCTTCTGCCCTCAGACTCCCACCCCTGGGACCCCTGCGTGGACCCGGCTGTTGGATAGGCCTTAAATTACCCAGGGCGCCGGCTCTCAGATGCATATACCGCAGGTGTGCGGGGCGGCCTCCAAGCAGAAGGCTGAAGGAGATGAAGGCTTGTTGTCCCAGAGGCTCAGGTAGTGTGAGCTCCAGAGCCAACCAGGTCAGAGTTAGGTCCGAGCTGGGTCGCTCCATAATGCTGTGACCGGGCAAGTCCCCTCCCTGATGTCCTCACATTCTGTGCGTGCAGGTGGGCGGGCGGTCACGTGGCCACCTCCTCCCATCTTTGGAGAAGATCACGGTCATGGTCAAGATCAAGATCACAATCACGACCCTTCTCGTAGGTGGGTCTGCACGGCTCCCTGTGTCCACAGCACCAGCGGGTGGGCGCCTGGCACCTGCTGTCCGCCCCTGGGCTGATGCCCGTTGGCACTTACGCGGCCTGACTGGAGTGCATTTATATTAGGAAGTTCCGAGGTCTTTATGTGAGCAATGAAAGGCCACTGCTGTGGCCACCAGAGAGACACGGTCACATCTGGGAGCCGATGCCTGTGGCAACTTTGCCAGCAGCAGTCCCTCCCTCCTACCGAGCCTGCCCTGCCCTGTCTGGTTTCATTTCCCTCCCCTGTGCCCACCCCCATCTTAACGGAGCACCTGCTTTCTGCCCGGCCCTGTGCTAGACAGGAAGGCACAGTCCAAGATCTGGACAGATAGAGCTCACCGAGAGGTTGAGGTTAAATGTGGCTTCTAGAATGTTCTCATAATATTCCACCCCCCCCCATTATTTCCTTGTAAATTTTTTTTTCTAGAGGTTTCCATGCTTCCCCTGTCTCTGGATGAAAACTGGCCCAGACCTCAAATTTGGGGGGCCAGTCTCAGGTTACACCCAAAGCTGTGGTTACTTCTAAATCCTAAAACAGTGTCATTTCATTAATTGAAAGGTCCAGTTGAAGGTAAAGATAAGATTTGGAGAACTTAAGGTTGCTGCTTCTCCCCTCTTCCAGTTGGGGTCTACTACAGACAGGAACGCCCCTGGCGGAGAAGAGGGATGTAGGTCCTTGCTTGTGTGGGGGAGGGGTGGGGGGAGGGGCATCCCAGGCAGAGGCAGTTGAAGCAAAGGCATGAAACAGCGCCCCTTGCTCAGGAACTCTCATGCTGTATCGTGCGGTTGAGACATCATGGACCCAAGAAAGAGTTCTGTCATCACCTCTTTGCGGAATTGTCTCCCTACCAGAGAGTCAACCCCTTGAGGGCAGGGACCACGCACCGGGCTGTGGCAGAATCCTCCCTGCCAGCTCTATGCCTGCTGCCCAGGTGGTAAGTGACACACATTTGTTGAATGAAAGAATGATAATACTGGGCAAACGGAGGTCTCTTACGCTTAGATTGTTATTGCTTCCTAATAATGGCGGAGGCTGGGAGGTGGTGATTACTTCTCGGCCGAGTTCTGGCTGTGTGTGCGGGATGGGTGGGGACGCCTGTCCCTGGTGCTCAGGACCCGATGTGGAGGTGGGAACACTCACTGCCACTGACTGTTTCAGGCAGCCGCGGGTGCCTCCCACGGACATCCTCCCGGAATGAGGCAGAGCAAAGATTTCTCGAGAAGCAAATATCGTCAAGGATTGAGACCCAAACTTCCTCCCAGCTTCCTGACACGAAGCTGTCCCTCTGCCCATCTTGCTTCCCTAGGGGGTGGGGATTAACATGAGCATGCAGGGCAAACAAAGCAAACTCCCTTTGTTGAAAGACTGGGTTGAGGCAATGACCTTGGGTGACTGTAGTTCAAGGGAAAGACCAGAAGTTCAAGAATCAGGCCGTAAGAGGTTAAGAGCTACCTTCTCCACCTCCTAACTGCTCTTCCTGCCAGTACCATGGGTCTCTTCCCACTGGCGTCTGGGGAGGTACCTCATTCTCTTTGGGCTTTGAGCAATGAGTGCACATGAGGAGTTTCGTTAGATCCCTGAGGCTGACTACGGCTCAGACCCTTGGGATTGGGTGATCCCGCCAGACCCTGTGCCTGTCAATTTCAGCTGCTAACCCAAAGCAGGCGCCTCTTTTTTTTTTTTTTTTTTAAGTTTATTTATTTTGAGAGAGAAAGAAACAGAGCACACAAGTAGGGGTGTGGGGAAGAGAGAATCCCAAGCACGCTCCGTGCTGACAGTGCAGAGCCCGATGTGGGGCTCGAACTCATGAACTGTGAGATCATGACATGAGCCAAACTCACGAGCCAGACACTTAACCAGCTGAGCCACCCAGGCACCCCCAAAGCAGGCACCTGTCGTCACCAGTCTCAATACTGCGGTTCCCAAATTGATGTGGGTTTCCCACCCCCCAGTGCTGACCTCCCTCCTGCCCTGTCCTTGACGTTCTCAGGCACCCTTGTGCCTTGCAGATAAATCCCTTGCTTTCCCAGCACTCCAGACTTTTCATTCCACGCGTGTTTACCCATGTTCTCCTCCTGCCTGAAGTGCCCTTCCTGTCTCACCTTATTCACCTGAAAAACATCTTTTGTCTATCAAGACTGAACTCAGGCATTATTTCTATGAAGATATTCCCTGCTCCTACTCGCATCACATCTTTCAAGATTTATTTCATGTTAACAGCTGAATGCAAACCAGATGACACTGGCTCCTTGAAAAGCGAATGCAATCTCAGGCCAAATTAAGAAAGACATAGGATCAAGAAGAAGGGAGGTGAAAATCCTCTTATATTCTGCGTCATTCAGGTTACATCTAGAGCAGTGATGTTTAAGTATGGTCCATGGATTCCTGGGAATCCCCTAAACCCTTCCAGGGCATTCTCAAAATCAAAACTACTTTCATAATAATACTAAGACTTTGTCTTTTGCACTCTGTGAACATTTGCACAGATGGTGATGGGTAAAACTGCTGGGGCGTAAGCAGCAGTCACGATCGGGACCATCACCGCCAGCTTCCTCATGAATGTCCCTGATGAAACAGCAAAAATGATCAATTTTGTTCAATCTCAACCCTTGAGGACACTTACGAAAACATTCTGTGTGGTGAGATGAAAAGCACATGTAAGGCACTCGTACTGCACACGTAAGGATGACGGTCGTCTGGAGGAAAAGCACACGGTTGTTCCAGGTGCGAGCGAAAAGAAGTGCTTTATTCATGGAACACCCATTTTCTGTTGTTGTTGTTGGAATGGTGACTGATAAACTGAGTTTTCAGACTTCGTTTTTTGGAAGACATGTTCTCGAAAATCGATGAGGTAAGCCGGTCATTTCAAGGACAATAGCCGACAGAATTGGTTGGTTACCAGTGGCCAAAATTGAGCTTCCCGTCACAGGCCAGTGGGTGTTAATGTAACCGTCTACAAAATGTCCATGGATACGGATTCGATGCCTACAGTGCAATGAACTTTTAAGAAACGACCGCTTGTCAAGTTTTGGTGTCGTATCAAGACGAATATCTGAACAAAAATTAAAAATGCCTCTGTCTTCCAAATACACAGCTGTGGGAGGCTGGATTTTCTTCCTGGACTTGAACCAACACAGCAGTTCAGCAGGCCAAGTGTAGAGGCAGCTTGCCTGCAAGAGGTTTTCAAAAATGTAAAGCAATGCCAGTCGTCTCTAATTTAAAAAAAAAAAAGTTATTTTTCATAAAACATGTTAATATATAATAGGTTTATCATTTTTCTACAACAATAAACACCGATGCACAAAAGCTGTGGGGTCCTCAGTAATTATTGAGGACATAGAGGAGCCTGAGCGTAAAAAGTTTGAGAACTGTTTTGTAAGTGTGGTTTATCAGGTCTCTCCCTTTCTGTCATCCAGCCCTAAATTTAGGGCTTTGATCTGGATCCTGATTACATATTCCCATTGACTTTGGCCCCTAAGGCCAGCATGTCAGAATTACTGGAATATGGATCCGTCCTCTCGCATGTTAATCATCCTTCATGGCTTCCTTTCCTCTGAAGTTGTTGCCATTCATTCATTTATTCATTAGTTACTTCAACAGAGTGCTTGTGCCTCAAAAATTCCATCTGTATCTCCCTCTGAGTTGGATTATGGGTGGTTTGTTCATTTTTTTTAGTTTATTTATTATGAGAGAGAGAGAATGCAAGCAGGGTAGCGGCAGAGAGAGGAGACAGAGAGAGAATCCCAGGCAGGCTCCACGCTCTCCGCCCAGAGCCCGACATGGGGCTCGAACTCACAAACTGGGAGATCATGACCTGAGCCAAAATCAAGAGTTGGACACTTAACCAACTGAACCACCCAGAGGCCCCAGATTATGAATGGTTTGATTTGCTCCCCCTACTGATCTGTATGGTTTCTGGAAATGTGTGGAGAGATTTAGTTTGAGGCACCCATGATGACCCATAGGAATCTAGAAGCTTCTTTCATACCTCAAATTTAAAATTTTTTTCCCCTCTAAAATTTTCCAATACACACACATATAAAATATTTGTTGCTAACAAGTGTGGCTGAAAAATGGTGAATCACTTTGAACACTTCTTTTTTCCTGACATTGTCACCTTCCTATTCCCATAAATCTTTAAAATTCTTGAAGGGGAGAGAGAAGAATTATATGCGGGGGTTGTATGGTGTGTGAATTCTATCTCAATAAAACTGTCAAGAAGAAATCAAATGCCAGGAGAAAACCCAATCAATCTCAATGTATCTGGAAGTTATCAGTTAAACTATCACTAATTCCTAGAAAATTCTCACCTTCTTGATTAGTTTCAGTTGAAAGGAACCGAACCACCTTTTCCCTTTAGTGGCATCTCCTGTTGAATTTCACTACTGGGCCTCTCCTGATGCCTTCTTCAACCCCCTACCCTCAGCTTATGATTCTGTGGGGGTGGTTCTCAGCTTTCTTCAGAGAGCTAAGGCAAGAGAGGCGAAGACATTTGTCCAAGGCCACATCTCATGAGCAGACAAGTCCTCAATTAGGTCCTTTCTAGAGGATGAAGACTTCAAAGGCACAAAGAAATGAGAATCTATCTCCATTAAGTGATACTTTTAAAAAATTGTACTTCCATCCCCTCTTAGAAGTCTCAGAGGCACAAAAGGACTTGGGGAAATGAAGTGACTTTAGTCTACAATTAGTTTAACTGAGTTTTTACCTGGTGTGCCCTCAGCTTGTCACCTCTGGCTAAAGGAACCTCAACCCATCATCCCAGTGTGCCCTACTTAATGGTGTCACTTAAAATTTTTTTAAAAAATATAATTAATTGTCAAATTGGCCAACATACCGTGTGTATAGTGTGCTCTTGGTTTTGGGGGTAAATCCCCGTGGTTCATTGCTTACATACAATACCCAGTGCTCATCCCAACAAGTGCCCTCCTCAATGCCCATCACCCACTTTCCCCTCTCTCTCAGCCCCCATCAACCCTCAATTTGTTCTCTGTATTGGGTTTGCCTCCCTCCCTCTAGAGAAACTTAACAGATGGCCATGGGGGAAGGGAAGGAGAAAAAATAGTTTAAAAAAAGTTTTTAATGTTTATTTTTGAAAGAGAGACATGAGTCTCTCTTTTTTTGAAAGAGGGCATGAGTGGGAAAGGACAGAAAAGAAGGAGACACAGAATCTGGAGCAGGCTCCAGGCTCCGAGCTGTCAGCACAGAGCCCAATGTGGGGCTTGAACTCAGGAACTGCGAGATCACAACCTGAGCTGAAGTCAGACGCTTAACCAACTGAGCCACCCAGGCGCCCCTATGTTGTCACTTTTTAAGTGTGTCAGGGAATGAAAAGGATTGGAAAACACTGGAGTCTTCTTGGTGTCTTCTGTGCCTGAAAGCACTGAACTGAGGGATATACTTAACCTTGCTAAGCCTCAGCTTTGTCATTTGGGTAATAGAGATAAAAATAATAGCTGTCTCCCAGTATAGTATTGAGGATCCAGTGAGATGCTGCATGTAACATGTTTAACTAGAGCCTGGTACACAGCTAGCACTCAAAAAATGTAGCTGCTGTGCTTGTTGATTGTGTATCGTCTCCCTGCACTGGTGGTTGTCTGGGATCAGTTTGGGCTTGTAGACTGACCTCTCTGCACATTACTTCACTGATCAGGGAGAACAAATTCCTTCTAACGTTTCCCTAAAAACTTCCGTCAGAACCGAGAAGAGGAATCAGAGGAGAGAAATCAGGAACATGTCCAAGTGGCCTCCAACGTAGCCATGTGATCAATGTCGTGAGGCTCATAAAGGGTTGATAATTAAAAATAAGTTTTTTTAGGTAAGCTCTATACCCACCATGGGGCTTGAACTCACAACCGTGAGATCAAGAGTCACATGCTTTACTGACTGAGCCAGAGAGGCTCCCAAAATAATTTTGCTTTTAATTTTAGGAAGAGAGAGGGGCAGAGGAGGGAGAAAGAGTATCTGAAGCAGGCTCCACGCTCAGCGCAGAGCCTGATGTGGGGCTTGATCCCATGACCCTGGGATCATGACCTGAGCCAAACTCCAGAGCCGGATGCTTAGTCAGTCGAGCCACCCGGGTGGGTCCCAATCATTTTTAATGAAAAGAAATGCCTCTGATATGATGCTCCCAAGAGAAAGTACTACACAAAATTGCATGGACAGTGTGCTCACTTAACAAGGAAACCACCAGACAAACTTGACTGTGTAGAGAAAAGGAACCTGGGGAGAGAGCCACCAAAATCTGAACAGTAGTAGTGAAGTTGTGAGTAGTTGTTTTTCTTCTACTTTTCTGACTTTGTCAAATTTTCCTTCATGGGGAAAAACCCCATGTGTTTATTTATTTAAAAGACAGCCACCCCAGAACAGATAGGGTGAATCATGGGTCTGATACAATAACAGGAAAACCCTTCGGGCATTGAGATAGTGGAGAAAAGAAGTCTCTGGGGTCCCATGCTCCTCTTCTCCTCCAAGAGTGTGGTTACCTACCTTAGGGTTTTCCAGAGCCCGGCCCACCCTCAGCCGACCTCTCCCCATCTATGAGCACTCCCAGTGGATACCAGTCTGGTCTGGGCCCCGAGACTGCGTTCCTGGGGACAGAGACCGACTGTGCCCAGCCCATTTTCGTGCCCCCAAGGCCAAAAGCAATGCCTTGTATATGGCAAGAACACAGTAAGGGTTGGATAGAGAGAATCCCCAAGGCTGTTTTTCTATGACTTGTGACTTGATTTTGAGACCTTGCCAGCCAAGCCCCTGGGATCAGATGGTACTGGGATTCACAGCACCGTCCGTGCACCAGTACAGAAAGAGGCACCTGGGGGACTCCGTTCCCCTAAACCAGCCTCATCGTTATTCCCCATATTCTCATTGTTCTGCCATCTTCTCTGATAAGCAACCTCTTCTCAGATGGTACGAAGATCTCCTTTAGCTCGGAGACCCTTATGTCGTGGGGTCTGAGTATGTGATGTTCAAGTTGACATCTTTCCATTCACTGTTGTAATTAACATCTCCTGACAAAGCTGTTACTGACAAGAATCTGGCTCTGTTGTGGACCAAACTACACCCTCTACAACTTGACAATGCAACCCTACAAGGCCCTGCTGCTCCGGCTCCTTCTTGGCCCTGGTCTCCTACCCCAGGGCTCCCGCCTTCCTCTTACGCTGCTCCAGCTGCATCATGTGTCCGCCCAAACGGGCCCTGTGTTTTGGGCTCCGATCCCAGCCTTCGTTCACACTATTTCCCTGTCTATTGTGCCCTCCCCTCGGTCCATCTGCCAAACGGTCACCTCTCTTTCAAGGCTACCCCAAGGCTCCTTTACAAAGCCTTTCTTGACTTCTATCCGTGAGTAACACTGATCGCTCCCTGAGAATACTAACATCTCTAGCCATCTCTAGAACATTTCTAGAACTTATTCAAGAGTCACCCTTTCTCCATTTATTTAGTGAGCACTTCCTGTGGAACTAGGCGTTTGGTCTACACTATCTCAATTCTGGCAGCAACCCAGTGAGGAGGCATTGTCATTCCCCTTTGCTGATGAGGACACTGGGGCTCAGAGAAGTGAAGGACAGGTCTGGGTTCTCACAGGTGTTAGTGGTAGAGCCAGGATGGACCCTGGGTCTGTGTGATTCCATCACTGGGTCAGGTTTTGCCAGGCGGACCTGGATTACCCAGCCACATGGTGATTGCTATAGGTGGTGGTGGCTGTGCGTTCTCAATAGTCCCCGGATGGGAGGGGCTTAGAGCAGCAGTCTGGTTGGAAAGACAGCAGCTAAGGGATGGTCTGAAGCGCACTTGGGCAACAATTATACTGCTTCTCATGGACTGCATGTTTCTATAAGGCAGTTTTAGAGTGGCTTGATGGAGATTCCGGGGCACTGAAACCCCTCCTTGCATGACCACTGTGGATGGACTCAGGGAGAAGTTGGGGGTTAGTGGGCTCGGTCAAAGAAGCAGAAGGCAGAAATTCAGTTACAGGAAATCACGTGTCCATATGAGGATGATTCATTCAAGTCATTCAACTTCATCATCCACATTGAGTCCTACCCAAATGGGCATTCCATCAAGAGTAGATGACGCCATCCAGTCCCTAGAGGAATCTCTAATCAAAAAGGGATGTGTGAAATAAGAAATTTGAAATTTGGGGGCATTAATAATAAGCAGTCCTTTAAAAAGTCTCCCATTAAATGGGATCCCCATGCTCCTGAGAAGGGAGCAGCAATTATTTTTTTTCCAAAACAGGAAAGAAAAAATTAATTGGGAAGAGCAAGAAACAATTGCTATTACTAACAACAATACAATCATGACATTTGAATGTAAAAATTTCAACTTAAGAAAAATTTTTTTTAAGTTTATTTATTTTGAGAAAGACAGAGACAGCACAAGCAGGGGAGAGGCAGAGAGAGAGAATCCCAAGCAGACTCCACGCTGCCAGCGCAGAGCCAGACAGGGGGATCGAACTCACGAAACTGAGATCATGACCTGAGCTGAAACCAAGAGCTTAACCCACTGATCCACCGAGGCGCCCCAGTTTTTCAACTTTTCCATAGAGCTATCATAGATTATCATCTCAGTTGGTTTTCACTCGCATTAAGTGAGGTTTCAGGAGACCCTCTTACCCCTGGGCCACAGGGCGAGAAAAAGCTCTCAATGATGAAAACTGGGAGGAATGATCGAGACCTAATGGATCTTGTGAGGCAAGCCCTCCAGGGCTCATCATGGAAATCGAAGTTACTCAGTGAGCTGTTGTGGGCAGCGAGAGGGACTCGGAGGTCCTTATTGGCTAGAAGTGAGTTGAACTTGGGTCCTGGTAGATGGAAACTGTTGCTATGAGAAGTCAGGTGAGCGGTTACTACATTTACTTTCCTTGGTGATCATTTCAGATTTGTTGGGGTTAGCAAGGACAGTCTCTAAAGTCCTCAAACGACATCACCAAGACTGCCAGGCAACATCTTTGCACACAGAGCAAAGTTCAGCACCCTCGGAAGTGGACCAGTCAGGGATGAGTAACTTGCTTATTGGCATTCGATCCCTGATGCCTGTGACCCTCGTCTCTTCCTTTCAGCTTTAATTACCGCCTTCTTTTAGGATAGCAATAGTCAGAGATGCTGCTGCACAAAGAGCCTTGATTATACCATCTGTTGCTTCTGTTCTTCATCCTTTTGTTACTGATTTGATTCCAGGTTCTGGTTTTGAATAGGTCATAGCACATATAGTAAATAAATAATAGCATATTGAGCTTTAAAGTCATTCTTTTCACTGGCGTCAATGTCATCCTTTTTCAGTCCATTATGATTCAGTTCAACACAGTTCAGTAGGTTTTTGAACTTCTACTCATTCAAAGCAGTGTGCTGGGCACTAAGGTTACAGGCGTGAGTCCTCCTGAGGTTTACAGTCTAGTGAGAAGACAGACATTCAAGAAGTAATTATATGCCATTAGGATAGTCAGCAAAGGACGCTATCGGATGGTATAGTAGGAAGACTCAACCTGACCTTGACGGGTGGAGTAGGGAATGGGCATAAGGAAGGAAGGAGGGGAAGTAAGATTCCAGCCAAGAATTGAAGGATGAATTTGTTGGAAGTGGGTGGGTGTTGGAGGGTGATGGGGACAGGAAGCAAAGGGCACTTCAATGGAGAATATAGCAATGCCAGGGTCCAGAGAGCTTGGCATATTTGCAAGCTTAAGGGAAGACCAGACGTTTCGTACCACAAGAGGGAGAGTCATAGGGGATGACCCTGGAGAGCCTGGCCAGAGCCCTTTATCTCAAGGGACTGGGAAGGCTGGATTAAGTGGTTGGGATGTATTATACTAAGCAGGTAGCAGATGATGATTATGATGGAGTTGAAGACGATGGTAATCACAAACACTTATATCGTGCTTACTATATGCCAATCACTGTTCTAAGCACCTTACAAACAGAAATTAATTTACATAAAGACCCATTCTAATCCACCCCCATTTTCTGGTACCAGGAGGCAAGCCCAAGCCAAAGTCTGGGGGAGGAACCCGAGTCAGGTTCTGGGGCGATCAGATACCAGAGGCAAACCCTATGCAGTGTTCTGGACCCAAGTTCTCAGGGTCTGGCAGAGAAGGACCCGAAGGACGGCAGGTTGGGGATAAACCAAGAGGGCCAGGTGACTGGCACAGACAGCTTTGGGGTTTCTCAGCTTGGCTTAAACGGGAGAAGGTGCATCACACTTGGAGCTTGGTGTGCCGAGGTGGCCTATCTCCTGCTCTCTCTGTGAACTGCAGAAGGTAACGGAGGTAACCCGGGTGCTCCTGCACAGGGTACGTGGACAGTAGAATTGCAAATGCTGGCCCAAGACATGAGTAAAAGTAGGAGGATTTCTATGTTCTGACCAGAGTCCGAATTTTAACTGGTACTGACACTGTCATCTGTCCACTGACAAGACGCGTAATGTCTACTACGCGTACATCTCAGTAACTTGGAGTGGGGCATGGGTAGTTTCGTGAAAGGTACCCTGGCCCATAGTCAGAGAGGTTTCCCTCCAGGGCCAGGGTTGGTATCTTCCAGCCACGTGAGCTACTGCAAACCACTCGCCCTGCCCAAGTCTCAGTTTTCTCATCTGTGAAATGGGCTCTATGGATGTATTATGAGGATGAAATGAAATGTTATGTATGAGAGCACTCCTCCGATGGGTGACAGACACGTCACCCAGACAGACAGATTAGGGGTGGTGGGATGCTGCGGGCTGTGCTGTAAATCAACATAAAACGGAAAGGGGCCCACAGAAGACAAATGAGGGCCCTATGGTTGTGCGACAGGCTCTCAGCAGAGGGGACAGCTGTGACAGTACCCCTCCCCCCTTTCTCTCTCTCCCACCTGACTTTGCAGGGACCAGCTAATCTCCACCCAGATGGTCATGACTACGTTCTAGAGTGTCTAGAATTCCCAGAAGGGGTAGAGGCAGATGGACCCGAGTGGTCGGAGAAAGCTTTAAGCAGACCCACGAACTTGAGCTAGACCTTGAACGGTAAACAGGACTGGGACAGTCGTGGAGAAGGGAAGGCATTTCAGGCAGAAGGATCAGCAAGAGCAAAGGCTGAGAGGCGTAAGTGAATGTGGGGCTGCGGCCAGGTGTCAGGGCAGGAGATGGTGAGAGAGAATCCACACATCACGTCAACCACCATCCAGAGTCTGGATGATGTCTGGCATCTTGCCAATCAGTGTAGCGCCAGCCTGTCCTTCCCCGGGCACCCGCTTTATGAGCCCACATCCATCACTCGTTGTCAGAAAGTTCTTTCTCGTGTCTAACCTCAGTCCACACTGCCACTATGAGGTTGTTTTGTCCTGGTGTGGTCTTCAGAAGAGGTAAAAGGCACAGTTTATGGGAAGGCCCAGCATCGAAAATACGCTGGTCTTGACTCCCAAGTGTCCCCACGGACACTGGAGTCTGCTGTCTGGAATGGCTCAAGGAACCGGACCAGCGGGGTCCCGCCTCCAGAGAGGGGCTCTGGCTACTCTGGGGTTCCTGAGTATTTCCTCTTTGTCTTTTTTTTTTTTTTTTTTTTTTAAACTAAAACAGTTGACAACTTGATTTGCACATTTAACAATACAAATGAAAATTGCTCTTTTTTGGGGGGGGGGTGGGTCCCACTACTCCCCCGCCCAAGCTATTCTCTGTCTTTGATAGGAAGGGGGGAGCAAGTCTTCCCTGTCCGGCTGTCAGAAAACACCCCGAGTCACAGCCCCGTGATCTGGTGAAGCGGAACAAGTAATAGAAAATGGGTATCAAGAGGTTCCCGTGTCTGCTCCTCTGCCTGGTCGAGTCATTCCTGGCCCAGGGGAGCCATCATGGGACTGGGGGAGCTCCCATCACTGGGGGCCCAGGCGTCATTGGCATGGGGCCTCCTGTAGGTGGTCTCATTCCAGAAGTAGGTCCCACTGGCATCGTCCCAGGAGAAGGAGGGCCCCCCCTTATGGGGTGCTGGCATCGTGCCAGGGCGAGGAGGACCCGGGAGCCTGGGGGGAGGTGGGACCATGGCCCCCGCAGGAAGAGAAGCCGAGAATGGAGGAGGAGGCATCTCTCCTTGTTGAAGTGACGCCGTGGCTTTGTGGATCAGGCTCTGAGCCCGCTCTGCCAACCATTTCTGATAGTCTTTTACGTTCTCTTTGTGTTTCCTACCGCTGCGGTGTGTCTGTCTCACAGACGGAGGGAGAGCCAGGGGTCAGGTCTGTGTCGCGGGGGTCACGGTAAAACCTAGCCATGTTGTTCTGCGGGCCGTTGGCCTCCTCTTTGTCGTTTTGACTGATAAAAGGACTTGAGATTCCCCCATTCAGCTCATGTTGAGAAGGAAAGAACAATAAAAGGAAGAACTCATCATCTTGGTTTTTGGAATAAAAATAATTTGCAGATGCCAAATATCATACTGGGATGCTGCATTTAAGAGAAAAAGAGCACGGGGCGCCTGGGTGGCTCAGTCAGTTAAGTGTCCATCTTCGGCTCAGGTCACGATCTCGCAGTTTGTGAGTTCGAGTCCCGTGTTGGGCTCTGTGCTGACAGCTCAGAGCCTGGCACCTCCTTCAGATTCTGTGTCTCCCTCTCTCTCTGCCCCTCCCATGCTCATGCACCGTCTCTCTCTCTCTCTCTCAATAATAAATAAAAACATTGAAACATTTTTTAAAAAGAGAAAAATAGCACAGATTTTTAAAGATAGTTTATTTCTGGGCACCTGGGTGGCTTAGCCGGTTAAGTGTCCAGCTTTGGCTCAGGTCACGATCTCACAGTTTGTGAGTGTGAGCCCTGCATTGGGCTCTCTGCTGTCAGCACAGAGCCTGCTTCGGATCCTCTGTCCCTCCCCCTCCCCCCCGTGCCCCCACTCTCAAAAATAAATAAACATTAAAAAAAAAATAAAGGTAGTTTATTTCTGATTTTAAAAATGGATACTTCTGATATATTAAAATTGCCCCAGAAGCAAGGGAATGGCACCGGAGAGACCAGGGCTCATATCCTCACCTGGGCACTTGCTCGTTGTAACAACGTAGGCAAGTTACTGTACTTTGTTGAGCCTCAGTTTCCTCATCTGTAGAATGGGGTGGGGCTGAGGACAGTAACCCTTCCTCCACAGCGTTGTGAGAGAAATGACCACATTGTAGCAAATGCTGGAGACTGGGAGTTCCGGATCCCCACTCTACTGTGTTGTCATTCTTTTTTTTTTTTTTTTTTTTAAAGTTTATTTCTAAGAGAGAGAGAGAGAGCATGAGCAGGGGAGGGTCAGAGAGAGAGGGAGTGACAGACTCCGAAACAGGCTCCAGGCTCTGAGCTGGCAGTCAGCACAGAGCCCGACGCGGGGCTCGAACCCACGAACCGCGAGATCATGACCTAAGTGAAAGTCGGACGCTTAACCGACTAAGCCACCCAGGCGCCCCCAGGCGCTCCCGTGTTGTCATTCTTTTCTGTTGCTCCTCCAATGTATTTCTCCCCTCCCTGTTCCACCAGGACAGAGCTCACAGCTGCTGTCCTTCCTCGGCGCCTCCTTCTGGAGGTGAACCTGTTGGTCGTCGCCCTTTCATTTTCCTCATCAAGCCGGGGTGATGAAACCGAGTGGCCCGAGAGATGTACCTGCGCTGTCAACTAGGAATTTAATCAGAACTCACAGACCCGCTCTTTGGATTGCGGAAATTGGGGGGCTCCAGGCGCTGTGGCTTTCCCCACTGTGGCATGCTTGCCCTGATCTTGCAAACACTTTCAGATGCTTGTTAGCATGCAGGAAAGCACGGAACAGCGGGCTTTTTAATAAGGGTTCCTGTGGGGAGGTGACTGATCGCATCTCTGGGGGCCACTTGCCGCTTCAGAGACTAATGGTGCAGCTTTTCAGCAAAGAACCTAATTAAACAAGCTCGAGAAAGCTCCAAACTGACGTGTCTCGGTGGGGCCGCAAGACCGTGGCTTCAGGGGCAAAGAGGGAGGCTCTGGTGCCAGTCACATGAAATAAACATTTTCATCCCACGGCCCTTTCCAAAGGCCCCGAGCCCCCCTCTGTGGGTGGGTTCCCCCTTGGGGACCCTGCCAGGAGTCAGGGAGTGAGGCAGGGGCCAGGACTCCCTGAATCTTTTTCCTCTAATAGCACAGGGGAATACCAGCCAGAAGCCATTTGTGTAACAAATTAATTTCCTAAGTCATTTAATCAACACATAATTGTCATATACATTTTTTTAAGTTACAAAATAGGTAAGAGTAGGTATTCGCATGGTTCCAAATTGAGAAAATACGGGGGCGCCTGGGTGGCTTAGTCGGTTAAGCGTCCGACTTTCGCTTAGGTCATGATCTCGCAGTTCGTGGGTTCGAGCCCCGCGTCGGGCTCTGTGCTGACTGCCAGCTCAGAGCCTGGAGCCTGTTTCAGTCTGTGACTCCCTCTCCCTCTGACCCTCCCCTGCTCACGCTCTCTCTCTCTCTCCTAGAAATAAATAAAACATTAAAAAAAAAACAAATTGAGAAAATACGAGGTAAAGGTCCCCCTCCAACCCCACTCCCCACCCCAAGACCTGGAGGCAATTAAACGTGCCAGTTTCTTTTTTTTTTTTAATGTTTTTATTTATTTCTGAGAGAGAGAGAGGCAGCGTGAGTGGGGGAGGATCAGAGAGAGAGGGAGACACAGAATCCGAAACAGGCTCCAGGCTCCGAGCTAGCTGTCAGCACAGAGCCCGACGCGGGGCTCGAACCCACGAACCGTGAGATCATGACCTGAGCTGAAGTCAGACACTTAACCGACTGAGCCACCCAGGCGCCCCATGTGCCAGCTTCTTATACATCCTTCCAGAGATATACTGTGCACAGAAAAGCTGTACATATTTTATTCCTGTGCTTGGTTTTTTTTTAATTCACCTAAATGTTAGTCATTTATAAACTTTGTCCCAAACCCCGATCTTTAAAAACTTAATAATAAATCTTGGAATTTTTTCAAAACTTGCATAAAAGGCTTCCTTATTCCTTTTTCGTGGTCAGGTTTGGTCCACTGCGTGGAGGCATCCCAGCTGTTTTGTGATCTCCTCTTGAGAAACGTCTGGTTTGCTCCCATTCTTCTGCCATTACGGGTGACACCGCAGTGAATAACCGGGGACAAGTGTCATTTCACACATGGGCAAGTCAGTCTGTAGGGCAAATTCCGAGAAGGGGGCTGGAAAGGTGCGTACCTTCGTAGTGTTGAACAGCGTGGTGAAGTTGCCCTATTGAAAAGTTCAATCAGTTTACATACCCATCAGCAAAGTGTACGTGTGTTTTCAACATGCAGGTAAGTTTAGTTGAGTGTTTATTATGTTCCCTGGACATCGGGTGCTTAAAAAGGTGGAGCTGACCTCTAATGGCTTCCCTTTGCCCTTAGGTAAAGAGCAGCCTCCTACCAGCTGCCTTGTATGACCCCCAGCCTCCCTGCCTTCCTCTCTCCTTGCCCGACTCCCCACTGTCAGGCACACCGGCCCTTCTTTAGTTCCTCAAACATGCCAGCCCCCTTCCCCTCGCGTAACCTTTGTACGTGAAGTGCCAGACGCTTAGAAGGCCCTTTCTCCCCTCTCCTCACCTTTGTTTTTTAAATTGTTTTTATTTATTTTTGAGAGACAGAGCGAGACAGAACATGAGTGGGGGAGGGGCAGAGGGCGAGGGAGACACAGAATCGGAAGCAGGCTCCAGGACAGAGCCCGACTCGGGGCTTGAACCCACAGACTGCAAGATCATGACCTGAGCCTCAGTTGGTTGACTGAGCCACCCAGACGCCCCTCAGGCCTCAGAGTTTTTAAAGCTCCTTCCTCTGGGTGATTCTAGTGTGTAGCCAGGAATATAGTTGCATGTAATATGGGGTAATAAGCAATTTCCAAGCCTAGAGACGACTGCCCTAGCGCCTGTATGAGAACATATATTATTATACCATAATTCTAAAGTTGTTTCGTGTGTGACTGCCCCCCAACAAGAGGCACTCGTGAGTTCAAGCCCTGCATCGAGCTCTGTGCTGACAGCTCAGAGCCTGGAGCCTGCTTCAGATTCTGTGTCTCCCTCTCTCTCTGCCCCTTTCCCGCTCATGCTCTGTCTCTTTCTCTCAAAAATAAATAAACATTAAAAAAAAAAAAAAGAACATACCAAGGCTCTGTCTATGATATGTGCTCAGCAGATGCTTAATGGATGTCTGGTGACCAAATTGCCAATGTATCCTTCCAAATGTGTCCTTCTCCCAGCCACCATCAGAATGGTAAGTACCAGGCAGGAATTTTGTCTGTTTTCTTCACAGATAGCTTCCCAGTACCTAGAACAGTTCCTGCACTTAATTGATACTTAAGAGGCATTGATCTTCTTGAATAAATCCAAATAAATATTTACTGAGTTCCTGTTCGACTCCATGGCCTCTGCCTTCGTGGAGCTCATGGATCAGCAGAAAGATGGACAGTAACTGAATAATCTCAGAAATGAAATGGATGATAGCTTCTGGGGCCTGGGGAGAAGTACGCAGTGTTTGAGGGAGCTTGTAACTTAGCTGTAGCGAATTCGTCATGGTGCCTGAGCTGAGTGCACAGGATTAAAAGTGGTTGCCAAGGGGAGGGGGGGGGCTTCTGGGGGGCTCAGTCAGTTAGGCATCTGACTTCGGCTCAGGTCATAATCTCACCGTTCCTGAGTTCAAGCCCCGCGTCGGGCTCAGAACCTGGAGCCTGCTTCCGATTCTGTGTCTCCCTCTCTCTCTCTCTCTGCCCCTCTCCTGCCCACAATCCATCTCGCTCTCTCAAATTTTTTGAATACTGTGCAAGAAATGAATCAAAAGTAAATGGTATAAATATGCAGGCATATATTTTTAAGATTAGAACCGACACAGTGTTGAAACAGTTGGGCTCAATTTATCCCACTGTGTTAGTTATGCAGTTGGAAGAATCCGAGAATACTGAAGATTGGGAAAAAAATAAATTTGATAGTGAAAATATTACTTTCTCCCGAGACTACAGGCCAAAAATAACACCAAGAGCCTTCTAGAAACATCTTATTCTTTTTGTAATTAGGGCCAGCCATCCCGCTTCAAAATATTTAATTCATTTTGTCTCAGTTTTTTTACAGCAACAAGACAATACAGTGAAAATTCTTTTTAGCAACAGGTAGCAACATCAGGACAAATAAAACCTCCTGAATATCTTAAACGATGTCAAAAATTTCAATTTAGTTAACATTTACATAACTTGTCAATATAAACATATAAAATCACTTATTTTTTCCTGAAGAGCTTATCAATGAAGGAGTTTATCTCTACTTATAATCTTTTTTAATACTATTATTAACATTCTATTCAGCTCAATGTAAATAACTCAATATAACATCGGCGATTCTGTTTTTGCAAGTGCTAGTCAAAAAAGGTGCAGTGAGATGAGATGACGGTTCAAAGAATTGTTTCTGCTGAAAGAATTCGATGTGCAGATTTGGTCTCCTGAGAACCAGGCAGGATTGATAAAATCGCCCTCGGTGTAATTGCCTCCCTGTAAGATTTATCGTAGGTCCTTACAAGCACTATGAATAAAATACTGTGACACGCGCCGTGCCAAAATTGGCCCCTGCCCCCCAGCAGATGTCACCGTCTTGTATGGAGGCCAGTTCACGCCTTCCAGGGCTGATGATGAAATATTCAGGAACTTTGCAAGCAGGCTGTTCAACTATTAGTAACTTGAAATCTTCCATCGTGAGACTAGTTTCACCACAGAGATCAGCAAAGGCTACACAATTAGGCCACTCCCAAAAGCCGGCATACCGGAACCTGCCAGCCAAGGCAGTATTAGTGATTTTACCTAGAGTTCCCATAGTTGGAAAGGCAGTTTCCCCCAGCACTTTCTTTCTTTTTTAATGTTTTTTATTTATTTCTAGGAGAGAGAGAGAGAGAGAGAGACAGCGTGAGCAGGGGAGGGTCAGAGAGAGAGGGAGTCACAGACTGAAGCAGGCTCCAGGCTCTGAGCCGGCAGTCAGCACAGAGCCCGACGCGGGGCTCGAACCCACGAACTGCGAGATCATGACCTAAGCGAAAGTCGGACGCTTAACCGACTAAGCCACCCAGGCGCCCCCCCGCCCAGCACTTTCAAGGGAAGCTGGGAGAGTAGGAGGAAAAGGAGTTCCTCCCAAGCCCTAACCTAACCTGCCTTATCTTTTGCTTGGGGACTTACCGAACTGGGATTTAACGGCCGCGATACTGAGTCCACTGCAGGCCGATGTGACACGGGCCCAGGTGTCACTCTTCCATAGTTGAGTTACACTAAGTCCCTCTAGTCCTGGAATGACACCCCGTGGGTGCATTCGAAGAGTTTCCTTGATAACACGTATGCCCGTTTTCTTTGAGCCTGGCTACTTAACGCGTATGCATGCGTGTTAACGTATTTGTCCTCACCACGGGTGAACAGAAGATGTTAAGCACTTCCTATCGGGCATGGATTTGGATAGGGAAAAGAAACATGAACAGGGAAACTGCCTTATAAGAAAGTCTCCAAATCTCATCAGTATGACTCACAGATGCAGAGAGTCCCATATTTCTACCTGTAAAGTGACAAGGGTTTGTGTTTTATTGGTAATTATTATTCCCAGTAAGAGCGCTGTTCTGCCCAAGACTCACGTGTGAGTGGTTATCTCCCGTGAATAACTTTGTGATCTCGCCAAGCTGCCTGGCTACTCAAGTTTACTCCACTGCTCTGTGGTCGACTGTGGTAGACTCAGAGTGGTAGACACTGAGAGCAGTTTCACAACTTTTCCAACTTGAAGGCATCTGGGATCGCCTGGAGGACTTCTGGAAACAGAGTCTTGGGCCCCTCACCCCAGGGGTTCTGATGCAGCAGGTGTGGGCAGCGCCTAAGAATTTGCATTCATAACAAGTTCCCAGGAGATACCCCTGAGCAGGGACCACACTTTGAAAACCATTGAAGTGGAACATAGAAACAGTAATTACATAGAAACAATAATTCTTGGGGCGTCTGGGTGGCTCAGTCAGTTGAGCTTTCGGCTCAGGTCATTTTCCCAGCATCATAGGATCTAGCCCCGTGTCGGGCTCTGCACTGAGCATGAAGCCTGCTTGGGATTCTCTCTCTCTCTCTCTCTTTCTCTCTCTCTCCCTCTTTCCCTCTGCCTCTCTCCCCTGCTCACACACACACACACACACACTCTCTTTCTCTCTGAAAAATAAAAATTAAAGGGGCGTCTAGGTGGCTCAGTTGGTTAAGCATCCGACTCTTGATCTCAGCTCAGGTCATGATCACGGTTTGGGAGTTTGTGCCCCACATTGGGTTCTGTGCTGCTGGCACAGAGCCCACTTGGGATTCTGTCTCTCCCTCTCTCTGCCCCTTTCCCGATTGCGCACACTCTCTTGCTCTCTCAAAATAAATACATAAACTTTAAACAAACAAATAAATATTATAAAAAAAGAAACAATAATTCTGTCTCCTCTATTGCCTTGACTAATAGGTTAAGGGAAGGGAAATCGCATTTATTGCGTACCTACAACTACACAGATCATCTCATTTGATTTAATTCAATACCCTCAAAGTCATTATCATGCCTTCCTTTTACAGATGAGGAAACTGAAGCTCAAAAAAGATTAAATGCCCCAAGTTTACAATGAGGAAATGATGACTCTGGGCCAAATACAAATGTAAACATCTCCAAAATCTGTATTCTCTTACACCGTGCTGCCTTCTTACGGTGTTTGGCCACCGCAATTGCCTAAGCTTAAGGGTTTAATTTTATTCCACTTTTTCCTGCATGATAGTTTGTCTTCCACTTTCATGGTCTTATTATATTCTTTCCAGGTACTCGGATGTACAGCCCGAGTTCAGTGCCCTGGTCCAGAATAAGTTATGTTGGCTCACCCAGCCTCATTTTCCTGATCCGTAGAATGGGGAATCATATCCACTTTGGAGCATTACGGTGGAACTATCTGGGAACACGCCTGGCAGACGTTAGGTGCACAACCCTTGATAGGTGTTATCATCCCTCAACAGCCTCCTGCCCCTCTTCTGTACCACCATCGCTAATTTCAGAACGAATTAGATGATGTTGTTCTTCTCCTCCTCTGTGTTAGCTGCGTTAGCCAGAACTTACTCTGCCCGTGTGTTTGAGTGGTCTTTCAGTATGTCTTCTGCTGGCCCCTTAATGTTACATGGCTGGGTGTCGGGATTATGAAATGAGATAATATGCAAGATGCATGGTAGTTGACATCATCTCCCCTGATGCCCCTTGGTCCTGGCCGCAACCGTCCCTCACCTGGATGATTTTAGTGGCCTCTGAATTGGCCCCTTCAATTTGCTCTTTGTCTCCCTCCCCAAAATTTATTCTTGACCACAGTGTCCAGGTTAATTCTTTTCTTTTTAAGTTTATTTATTTATTTTGAGAGAAAGAGAGCATGAAAGTGAGGGAGGGGCAGAGAGAAAGGGAGAGAGAGAGAATCCCATGCAGGCTCCACGCTGACGGTATGGAGCCTGATGCAGGGCTTAAACTCACAAACTGAGAGACCATGACCTGAGCTGAGGTTGGGTGCTTAACTGACTCAGCCATCCAGGCACCCTCAGGTTGATTCTTTTCTTTTTATTATTATTTTTAATGTTTATTTATTTCTGAGAGAGAGAGAGAGAAACAGGGTGTGAACAAGGGAGGTACAGGGAAGGAGGGAGACACAGAATCTGAAGCAGGCTCCAGGCTCTGAGCTGGCTGTCAGCACAGAGCCCGACACGGGGCTCGAACCTACGAACTGTGAGATCATGACCTGAGCCAAAGTCGGACGCTTAACCGACTAAGCCACCCAGGTGCCCCCCCCCGCCCAGCACTTTCAAGGGAAGCTGGGAGAGTAGGAGGAAAAGGAGTTCCTCCCAAGCCCTAACCTAACCTGCCTTATCTTTTGCTTGGGGACTTACCGAACTGGGATTTAACGGCCGCGATACTGAGTCCACTGCAGGCCGATGTGACACGGGCCCAGGTGTCACTCTTCCATAGTTCTTACTGTGCATCTGCTCTGTGACAGGCATAGGGGGTGGCCGTGGAGCAGAGAGTCCCTGCCCTAAAGGAACTTACATAATGATTCGTATTGCTTCTTTCTGGAAGCGGCAAGGATCAGATCTCTGACGCTTTCATGAAGTCACTCCTTCTGCCTCTCCACTACTGCTTTGCTTTGTGTCTGAGCTATTTTGGTTGGTTGCTTCGTTGGTTGGTGTTCAGTATGTGTTCTAGGAGCTGGTGAATTGGCCGGGAACTTGGAATCCTGCCGTGGAACTCCTGCAGCTACCTGTCTGCTTTCACACAGGTGGACTTATTGGTGTCAGCAGTGTGATGTTCAGTGTGGGTTGTTGCAGGTCTGGGTGAAGCCTTCTGCTGTGACTCTCGGGAGAGCAACAGGAGCTACATTTAAGAGCTTGCTTTTCCTTCCAGCATCTTCCGCATCCCAGAACCTGAATTTCCATGCTTGGTGCAGTAGCTGTGACCTTCAGTAATTAGTGGTGCTCTCGTCAAGGTCACCAGTGATTTTCACGTTGCTAAAACCCATACTCGGTTCTTGGTCCCCATCTTAGCGGACCCGTGGCAGCATTTGGCAGAGTTAATCCCTCCCTCCCTTCTACCTCTAACATGTCCTTCACTTGGCTTTGAGGATACAGTATTCTCCTGGATGGCTGTTTCCTCCTCGCATCTTGGTCATATAAGGCTTTTTTGTTACTCTAGGAGTCTTTTTTTTTTTAATGTTTTTTATTTATTTCTAGGAGAGAGAGAGAGAGACAGCGTGAGCAGGGGAGGGTCAGAGAAAGAGGGAGTCACAGACTCTGAAACAGGCTCCAGGCTCCGAGCTGGCAGTCAGCACAGAGCCTGACGCGGGGCTCGAACCCACGAACCGCGAGATCATGACCTAAGCTAAAGTCGGACGCTTAACCGACTAAGCCACCCAGGCGCCCCTCTAGGAGTCTTTTTATATGTCTGTCTGTCCCTTTAGACTGTGAACTCTGCTACAACGGTTTCCTTTTGCGTGGTCTCCCAGCCTGGCACACAGTAGGGGCCCAGTGAACATTGGTGTAGGATGTAGGTTGGAGCTACTTGTGACTCCTGGGCACTATGGATTAACAGAAGCCACTGTCCACGTGTGTCCTGTGTTGAGATGAGGCACAATGTTACGCCAGTACCCATCTGCCCTCATCCAAACACAGAGTAGATATTCAGTAACTTTTTTTAAGATTTTTACGTCTTTATTTTATTTTGAGAGACAGAGACAGCAAGCGAGCAGGGGAGGGGCAGAGAGAGAGGGAGACACAGAATCTGAAGCAGGTTCCAGGCTCTGAGTGTCAGCACAGAGCCCGACATGGGGCTCGAACCCATGAACTGTGAGATCATGACCTGAGCCGAAGTCGGACGCTTAACCGACTGAGCCATCCAGGCGCCTCGATACTCAGTAACTTTTGATGACTTGAAGGACATAATTACTTCCTTAAGGAATCGAACTCTTCAGGCCACCCAGGAGGTTTTTGCCTTTTATGTTTGTTGTTGTTGGCTTTTGTTTTTGTTGTTGTTGCCCTTTCTGGCTTCAGTGAACAGAAACCCACTGTATTTTGGTCGACCCGCTTTTGAAACTTTGTTAAAATTTATTGAAAGAAAATGTTTTTGTCTCCAGGGACTGTGAACTTTACAGCATCTACAGGTTGAGTAGATGCTTGCAGTACGGGTCCAGACAGCCATATAAGGACTCGGGTTAAGTCAAGGACATTCCCTGGATATTGGTAATTTTGTGACCTCTCTCATACATAAATGCAACTTCGTGGAATTTGGCTCTTTATGTTAAAAACGGAGCACCTACGCTTAGGAACGGGACGGATAAGATTCCAATGAGCTGAGGGTTCTATCTGATGAATCACAGTAGGTTGACTTTGTAAATAATGAGGCCCCAAGACAACTTTGGGAATATGTTCCATGTTTACTCATTTGGTGAACCAGAAACAGCCACACTTCCCTGGAGCCAAACTTGAGCTCAGTCCAAATGTTTCAGCTGTTCTGCAACTTTGTGGGTTGACAATTGTTTTAATAAGTGGACCTCTTTTCATTCCCAGGGCTTGGCCACCTTTTGTTCTATTGAGACTTCGGCTAGTTGTTGTAGCAAGGTTTGGCTGGAAGATAAGAACATGTATGTTTGTAGCTGAGGGAAGTGTTTGCCAAGAGCAGAAAAGATTGTTTTGAGCCAACGCACCTGCCCGTCTCTCTGGGCTGTGATGCAAAACACAATCCTTTCAAACAAAAGAGTGTAGGAAGTGACTGTCCCTCAGCCTCACCAATCAATTCAAATCAGCTCCCAGAAAATAGATTCAAATCAGTAACCCAATCTCCACCCAGAGCCAATTCTTTCTGAACAATAGCAGTCCCCAAGCCTCACTGAACATTAGGTGTTCAAGTCTATTTTAAGTGGCATGGGAGCTTACCCCCAAAGTCAGATTTCATTAACTAATTAATTTTATTCTGCCTCTTTATAAAAAACAGGTTTTCTAATTTTAAAGACGGTGAAAGTGAAGAATTTGAAGAGAGAGACTGGAAGACCGTTAGGGCAAAGCGGGAAATATTCTACCAGGAAATGTGGATAAAATAGTTTGAGCCTGAAATTTAACCCTGAGCTTCCTAGCACTCAAGGCAAAAATAAAAATGGCAGATAGGGCACGTGAGTTTTTATCATCATTTGAAGAAGGAGGAGAGAAGTAGCTACAAACGGTTGTGTTTGGAGGAGCAAACATTCATCTGGCATTACATGGTTGGAAAATTAGATTTTGCAGAGCCTCACGTAAGGGACTCGAGATCACTTGCTCAAAGACATCCTCCACTGTGATTTTGCAGGAGCAAAAAATGGTCTAGGTCTTCACACGAAATCGCAAAAGCACAGATCAATGATGGCTCCTCTGAGGAGAGCAGTTAACTCCCATTTAAGCTCCCACATCAAAGCCCGATCCTACCTCACATTTATTTTTAACTTCAGGGAACCTTAATTTTAAGGTTCAGGGATGTGAGATGGTTGCTCATAATGACTTGACTTCCAGAAAGGTGGATGTTAGAGACACAGCTGATACAAGCAATACAAACAAGCCAGCTTGAGCAAACCACCAGAAAACCCCCATCCCTTCTTTTTCCACCGGTTGCTCAATGCTGTATTTACCCCTACGTGATGCTGTCCAAAAAGAAAGTGAAATAACCAGGAGAGTCTTGACCGAAGGAGGCAAGAAGCCCTGACATCGTGGACTGAGCCGAAGCTTCGGCTATTGGAAATTCCCAAGCTACGTGCACATTTTGGCATTTCCACCTAGAGCGTGGGCTTCCCGAGTGGTGGAAGAAAGCCAGACTTGGCATCTGCAGTAAGAGTGGTGCCTGCCCAAGGGCAAATATCCGTGCCCTGAGCTCTCCCTCCCGAACCAGGAGGCAAACTGGCCCAGTTTCAGGGTTGGACTTTGTACACAAAGACAGCTTTTCTGCTGCACATTTGCAAGAGATTCAATGAGCTAGTTCCTTGTCTTCTCTCGTTTAGCTCTTTTACAACCAACTTCAAACATCTGCATTGCAAGTGAAGAGTTCAGCACTGACCGTGACCCCTATCGCTCCTGTAGGCCATTCCCAGGGGGGCTTCCAACTTCTTCCAACCAACGTGTCTCCCAGGAAGCAGGTACAGGATTAAATGCACACCTTCCATCTCCTGCTTCCATCCCTTTTAATGAGAAAGTTTCCACTTGGGGGACAGCTCAGTGATGGATTCGTTCCAACAGCGTGCCCTTTGGGACGTTAGGTTCTTTCCAGGGTGCAAGAGTATGACAGGGATGATGACAAAGTCTTCTCTCTACAACCGTGTGCTGTTTTATGACCAGCAGAGGGCAATGAGTTGGCATTATGAAACGTGCTGGGCTGCCTGTCCCCTTACTGGAGGGCCAGTAAGCCACTGGCAAGTCAGAGGACAGGAAGAGAGCCCCCCAACCTCCCCGGTGTAGTAAGCCGGTGCCTTTTGGGGCACCTGGTTCAATGCTGAGCATGGCGGCCACGGGGGTTCCCCTGTCTGGGAAAGACGAGTGATTCAGCTCTTTGGCTAATTTCTTTTCTCAGTTCTTGGCTGCAAGTATTGGCTTTCCTCTAGAAAAAGCACTTCTCAGAAATGGGCAGCACTTAGTTGAGCCACTTATAAGGGAGCCAGACATCCGTGCAGAAATTCTCTGGGCTCCCCCAGAGGTGCAGCAAATAACATTAGTAAAAATAATAATAACAAGCATGCCTTATGTAACAATTACTATGTTTCAGCTTCTGTTCTAAGCATGTCCTGTACTTATTTCATGTTCAGAAGAGCCCTATGAGGTGGGTGGGGTCGTTATCCTCATTTACAAATCAGGGACTTTCAGACCAGAGAAGTTTAGTAACTTGTCCAACGCCACACAGTGGTGGGAAGATGTCTGCTGAACACAGGCTACTAAGAAAGTGTCATAGGAAAGAGTGGCTTGAGGTAACGGTCTGGGGGGTCGGTAGCCAGCTTGGTGAGGCTCTTATGCTGTTGAATCTTCCTTGGGTCCAGGAGCCCTTTGAGAATGTGCCAAACGCATATAACCTCTCTCCAGGAAAATGGATATATGCTTTATCCCAGAAAAATATATTCCAATATAGCTGCTTTACTTGAGGAATTACAACTTCCTGTTTAACAAGGAATAGTGGCATTTTTCTGTTTGCTACCAGTGGTGCTTGTCAGCCCTCTTCTCCGCCTTTTGATGAGGAGCCTGAAGGAGGTCCCAGTCTGTCCCCTTGACATCTTCGTCACGTGTATTTATTAAAGCAGTCTCATTTTGTATACTTTAAATATATACCGTTGTGTTTGTCAGGTATCCCTCAATATTACCCAAGGGGGTAAATAAAGCCAAGGGGGAAATCAGTCTTGTTTAAGTTATGAAATCTTTAAAAAAATTTTTAAATGTTTTTATTTATTTTTGAGCGAGAGGGAGCACAAGCACAAGCGGGGAGATGGGGTGGGCAGAGAGAGAGAGGGAGACGTAGAATCAGAAGCAGGCTCCAGGCTCTGAGCTGTCAGCACAGAGCCCGATGTGGGGCTCGAACTCATGAACTGTGAGATCACGATGCTTAGTCGAATGCTTAGCTGATGGAGCCACCCAGGTGCCCCAGGTTATTAAATTTTAATATTAACAATACAGTGTAAGTTTTGTCCATTTAAACCCTTCAATTTTGTATTCAATTCCAAGCTCCCCTCCTCTTCCAGGTCAGCAGAGGCTCCTTTCCTCCTGAGGTGTGTGTGTTTGGAGTGTGTGAGGGATGGCTGCTCTCACGCGGCTCCTGTGACCCCTCTGTCCCCCTTGGTTACTCCCTCACTGATCTTTGGATTGGTTCAAGTCAGAGGAGGCACCAGCTATGGGCTCTGTTGCAAGGAACTTGATGTCACCATCAATGTCAAGTGGCACATGGTGGTGGGTGGGTGGGGGGAGTGGCAGGGAGTGTGGGGAGGGCACTGGGGAGAACTTTTTTACATTTATTTATTTGGGGGAGGAGGGACAGAGAGAGAGAGAGAGAGCGAATCCCAAGCAGGCTCCGTCCTGTCAACACAGAGCCTGACTCGGGGCTTGAGCCCGCGAACCATGAGATCATGACCTGAGCCCGAGTCAAGAGCCCAGCCCTTAACCATCTGAGCCACCCAGGCGTACTGATACCATAGAGAATTTAAAACCAATGGTTAGACTGACAGAAGTCAGCTTGCATTTATCATCACGACGCACAGATAACACTAAACAGCGTCAGCGATAAGGTACTTTTTCCCGCCTAGGCAGACCACACGTCCTTGCTGTGCCATGAGGTCACGGGACTGTGGCAAGCCTTGACGGTACCTTGAGACCTGGCATCTTCAGGCTGACTTCCAGCTGGATGCACCTGTCGCTCACGCCTCTGCGCCCAGCGCTGGCCACCTCCGTGGCCCTCCAGCTACCCTGTGGCTGTCCCAGCCCCAACTCTGCCCGCACACAACCTGGCAGGGACCTGGGGTTGGAGAGGGTGAACCCTGCCCTTTCTTGACCATCCCGCACACCACTCCAATAGCCTCGGTGCGGCCTGGTGGCTCTGGACATCCAAATAAGCAATGGGACGCCAGTGTCCCATTGTGAAGATACCCACAGGTTTTTATTGACCCTTGTGCTTGTTGAAACGAGTCAAAAGTCCCACTCTGTCCCTCCCCCCACCAGGAGGAAGGATGGAATAACTTCTTTTCCGCCAACACTCTCCTCCCCCAGGAGACCTCTCCGGACTCCACAACCCTCCAGATTTATATAGACCAGGGTGGTGGGGAGAGGGGTGTGTGGCTCTGGTCCTTCTAGGGGTTACCGCTCGGCAGGCCTGGAGGGAAGGAGGCTTGCCTCCAAGCCGGGCGCTCACGACCCTTGCTGTGCAGAATACCTAGTCCCCGTGCTTCTCACTTTGGGGAAAAGAGACAATTCTCAGCAGCTCAGGCCACTAGGCAATAGCTGTATAAAATTTCAGACCCACGTAAGCCCAGGCCCTAGCCTCAGGTCAATGGCCTCTGTGACAGTGTGGTCACCTCTGAGGCTGGCTCTTGCTGGGGGCGGTGCTGGCGGGGGTTGGCACAGCCAGTGACTTAGTCACCAGGGCCCTCTCCCTGCCTTTGTTTTACTTGCCAAACCCTGGTACAAGCTTCATGTACCCCAAGGAAGGCGTGGCCTCTTCCGTGTTCCTGATTGGTACAGGGGGCTCCCTGGGTCAGTTGCTGCCTGGGCACAAGGACCCTGTAAAATCCCCTCGCCCCCAAGTCCTGCAGGCCCTCTCTAGCTCCCAAAGTGACCCAGGTCCCCTACTTGCTTTATCTGGGCAGTCTTCTTGCCTTGTAACTTCTGGGCTTCTCTCCTTGTATCTCTGGCCTCTTTCTGCACGTGGATCCATTTTTTTTTTTTGACCCAGGCTCGTTGGCAGGACTCCTTCCTCAAGCTGCTATCCCTGGTTCCGGTCTGATTTTCCACCTAGAGTGTGGAAAGTCTCCCTGCTGAGACTTTCCAGGTCTGCTCTATGGTAAGGGAACTTTGAAGACCATATTTCATAAAAGGGTCCCAGGCTCCTTGTAAAATACTGCTCTTTATGTTATTTGGTTAAGAAAGAACCCGGGGCGCCTGGGTGGCTCAGTCAGTTGAGTGTCTGACTTTGGCTCAGGTCATGATCTCACGGTTCATGGGATCGAGCCCCGTGTTGGGCTCTGTGCTGACAGCTAGCTCAGAGCCTGGAGCCTGCTTCGGATTCTGTGTCTCCTTCTCTCTCTGCCCTTCTCTCACTTGTGCTCTGTCTCTCTCTCTCTCTCTCAAAAATAAATAAAACTTAAAAAAAGTAAAATAAAATGATGCTGGGTTTCTACTTCCAGACAAGATGAAGTAGACACACTCTCCCCTGTTCTTGCCACTTTAAGCATGCCTAAATATCCTGGACATTACATATAAAAAATATAACAAGACCCATAGAGGTCTAGAGAAGAAGACAGACCAGCTAGGGACTCTGGGACTCTAGGATTTTCTTTTGGTCTCCTATATCCCAGACTGGGTGCTGGGTGCAGCAGCCTAGAAACACCCAATGGGCATAGAAAAAAGACCTAAGAAGTCTGCTCTCCTTAGCCAAAGTACAGGAAAGAGACAACCCAGCAAGACAGAAAACTTTTAGAGAATAATTGGTCTAATCTACCCAATACCATAGAAAGAACTGTGGCCCCACTTCTACCTCCATTGTCAAAGGCTACATGAGGAGTCCAGAGCCCCACACTCGGTGTCTGTGATGAGGGTCCCTTCCATCTCTCCACCGAGGTGGTGTCAGAGGAGGCCTCGTGAAGAGTCAGGACTTTCACTACCACCCAGTGATAACAACACTTCCCCACCATGATGTCAGTGGGAACCTTGTCTCTTCCTCCCAGAGTATGAGCGGAAGCCAAGTAGGAAGCTGGATTTGTACCCTCAGCAGGAAGCAGTGAGACAGTGTCCTCTTTTCCCTGTCAGAGAAGACCTGCTAAGCCAGATTTATTTTATTTTATTTTTTTAAATATTTTTTATTTATTTCTAGGAGAGAGAGAGAGACAGCATGAGCAGGGGAGGGTCAGAGAGAGAGGGAGTCACAGACTGAAACAGGCTCCCGTCTCTGAGCTGGCAGTCAGCACAGGGCCCGACGTGGGGCTCGAACCCACGAACCGTGAGATCACGACCTAAGCGAAAGTCGGACGCTTAACCGACTAAGCCACCCGGGCGCCCCTGCTAAGCCAGATTTAAATAAGATGCAGAATTTCATAAGAGAATATCCGCAATGCCCAGAATTCAACTGGAGCTCACTTCTCACACCATGAACCATCTTACCAGGAATATCTCAACTTGAACGAGAAAAGACAGTTAACACAGACCAATACCGAGGTGACATTGGACGATCTGACGAAGAATGATCTGACAAAGACTCTGAAGCAGCCATCGTGAAAGTGCTTGAGCAAACAATGACAAACATGCTTGAAGCAAATGAAAAAAGACAGCATCTCAGCAAAGAAATGGAAGATCGAAGAAGAATCAAACATATTTTAGAACAGAAAATACAGTAACCAAAATTTTAAAACTCAGTCGATGGGTTTAACAGAAGAAGAGAGGTTATGGAAGAAAGAATCAGTGAACTGGAAGTTAGAACAATAGAAATTCCCAAATCGGAACAATAAGAGAAATAGACTGAAAGAACAAAAAACCACAGGGACCTAGGGAACTATAACAAAAGATAGAACATTTGCAATATCAGAGCATCAGAAAGGAAAAAAGAGCAGAGGCAGAAGTAAAATACAACAGTTTCCTTCCTTTTGAGTTTTCCAAATGATATTTGATGGTTGAATAAAAACCACTATTTGATGTAGTTCTCAGTGTATATAGAGAAAGTATTTAAGACAATTATGTTATAAATGGGAGAGAGTAAGAGACACTGAGAAGAATACAACATCATGTCTGTGTTATTCTTGCCCCAAATGCTTGACCTCAATCTCATCATGGAAAAACATCAGACAAACTAAAACTGAAGTACATTCACAGACCAGTACTCTTCGAAAGTATCAAGGTCATGAAAGACAGAAATACTGTCTTGGATTGGAAGAGTCTCAAAGAGATATCACAACTGACTGCAATGTGGAGTCCTAAATTGGATTTTTAAAATTTCTCCTCCTTTTAAAAAGCACTGCTTAAAAAAATGAATATTAACAGAATGCATAACTACACTGATTTTAAGTGTATACACAGCTATGTAGCCAACACCCAGGTTAAGACATAGAATATTTCTTTTTTAAAAACTTTTTTTTAACATTTATTTATTTTTGAGAGACAGAGCATGAACAAGGAAGAAACAGAATATGTTCTGAGAGAGAGGGAGACACAGAATCTGAAGCAGGCTCCGGGCTCCCAGATGTCAGCACAGAGCCCAACATGGGGCTTGAACTCATGAACCACGAGATCATGATGTGAGCCGAAGTCGGACGCCCGACCAACTGAGCCACCCAGGTGATCCAAGACATAGAATACTTGAACTTCATATAAATAGAATTACGTAATAGGTACTCTTCTGTGTCCGATTTCTTTCATTCAACATATCTATGTGATTCATTTATGTTGTTTTGCAAATAACACGCTGTGTCGTATCCCATTATATGCATTTATTTACTTATTTTCCTATCAATGGGCATTTAGCTTATTTCCAGTGTTTACTCTCAACCAAATCTCCAATAAACATTTTTGTATGTCTATTTTTGTCCTCACGTGAACTTATTTCTTTGGGTGAATATAAAGAATTTCTAGGTCACAGTTTTAGCCTTATAGATATTGCCAGGCAGTTTCCCAAAGTTGTACCAATTTATATTCCCACCAGCAATGTATGAGAACCCATTGTTATGTGTCCTTGCTCACACTTGATATTCTCAGTCTCTTTTTTTGCTTTAGCTATTCTGGTGGTTGAGATGCTCCTTTTATTTTCATACCATTTATTTGTTGGAGAATCTGGGTCAGTTGTCCATAAACCTTCCTTTAATCTGGATTTGGCTAATAAATTGTTCTTTGTGGTAGCATTTAATATGTTTCCTTTCTCCCCAGAATTTCCCTTAAACTAATAATGTTCTCTAGAGACTTGATTATATGAAAGGCTTTTGTTTTCTTTTTTTTTCTCCAAGAATACTTCATAGGCTGGGGGGCGTCTGGGTGGCTCAGTCGGTTAAGCGTCCAACTTCAGCTCAGGTCATGATCTCACAGTTCGTGGGTTCGAGCCCCGTGTCGGACTCTGTGCTGACAGCTAGCTTGGAGACGAGCCTGTTTCGATTCTGTGTCTCCCCCTCTCTCCCTGACCCTCCACTGCTCACGCTGTCTCCCTCTCTCTCTCTCTCAGAAATAAATAAAAAATTAAAAATTTTTTTAATTAAAAAAAAGAAAAAATTTTTTGTGATGAAATATACAAAACATAAACTTTACCATTTTAACCATTTTTATATATACAATTCAGTGGCATTAAGTACATTTTATTGTTGTGTAACCGTCACCACTAACCCTCTTTAGAATTTTTTCATCATCCCAAACTGAAACTCAGTCCCCACTAAATATTAACTCCCCATTCCTCTCTGTTCCTCACTCCTAACAATCACTCTTCTACTTTCTGTCTCTATGAATTTTTAAAATTTAAATCCAAGTTAGTTAACATATGGTGTAATCATGATTTCAGGAATAGAATTTAGTGGTTCTTCGCTCATAACACCCAGTGCTCATCCTAACAAGTGCCCTCCTGAATGCCCATCACCCATTTAGCCCATCCCCCCACACAACACCCCTCCGGCAACCCTCAGTTTGTTCTCTGTATTTAAGAGTCTCACGTTTTGTCTCCCTCTCTGTTTTTATATTCTTTTTCCTTCCCTTCCCTTATGTTTATCTGTTTTGTATCTTAAATTCCACAGATGACTGAAATCATATGACATTTGTCTCTCTGACTGACTTATTTCGCTTAGTATAATACACTCTAGTTCCATCCACATTGTTGCACATGGCAAGATTTCATTCTTTTTGATTGCCGAGTAATAGTCCATTGTATATATGTACCACATCTTCTTTATCCATTCATCTGTCGATGGACATTTGGCCTCTTTCCGTACTTTGACTACTGTCGACAGCGCTGCTATAAACATTGGGGTGCATGTGCCCCTTTGAAACCTGTATCCCTTGGATAATTCCTAGTAGCGCAGTTGCTGGGTCATAGGGTGGTTTTATTTTTAATTTTTTAGGGAATCTCCATACTGTTTTCCAGAGTAGCCGCACCAGTTTGCATTCCCATCTATGAATTTTTTTTTTAAATTTAAATCTTGTTTTTGACATTGTGGTAATGTAGCATAACAAAGTTTACCATTTTAACCATGACCAAGTGTACATTTCAGTGGCATTAGGTACATACACATTGTTGTGCGGCCATCGCTGACGTACATCTTCAGAACTTTTCATTTTCCCAAACTGAAACTCTGTGCCCATTAAACAGTAACCCCCCCTATTCCCTCCTCCCCCTGGCCCAGCAGTCACTATTCTACTGTTTGTCTCTATGAATCTGACTGCCGTAAATACCCCATATAAGTGAAATCATAATATTTGTCCTTTTGCATCTGGCTTATTTCATTTAGCTTAATGTCTTCCAATTTCATCCATGTTGTAAGCATGAGACAGAATTTCCTTCCTTTTAATTTTTATTTATTTATTTTTTAGTGTTATTTATTATTGAGAGACAGAGCTCTCAGCACAGAGCCTGATGCGGGGCCTGAACTCACAAACCACGAGATCTTGACCTAAGCCGAAGTCGGACGCTTAACCGACTGAGCCACCCAGGCGCCCCTCCTTCTTTTTAAAGATTGAATTATATTCCATTATAAGCAGACATCACATTTTGGTTTATCCATTCGTCTTTACTTGTGAATTAGTTCAAGACTCTGTGCTTTCAGTTCTTTGGGGTATATACCCAGAAGTCCAATTGCTGGATCATCTGAAAATTCTATGTTAATTTTTTGGGACATTGCCATACTCTCTTCCACAGTGGCTGCACCACTTTACGTTCCCACCAGCAATCCAAAAGGGTGCTAATTTCTCCATATCCTCACGAACGCTTATTATTTTCTGTTTGTTTTTTAGTAGCCATCATGCCAATAGATGTGAGTGGTATTTCTCTGTAGTTTTGATTTGCATTTCTCTAATGATTGGTGATATTAAGCATCTTTTCATTTCTTTATTGGCCATTGTACATCTTCTTTGGGGAAATGTAAATTCAAGTCCTTTGCTGTTTTTTAAATTAAAAAAATATTCTAATAGTAATTTATTTGAGAGAGACAAGAAGACAGCCTACATGCCCAAGTGGGGAAAAGGGCAGAGAGAAGCAAAAGAATCTCTAGCAGATTCCATGCTCAGCATGGAGCCCGATGTGGGGCTCAATCCCAAGACTGTGAGATTAGGAGCTGAGCCAAAATCAAGAGTTGGACACTTAACTGGCTGAACCACCCAGACACCACAAATCCTTTGCCCTTTTTAAAATTGGGTCGGAGCGCCTGGGTGGCTTAGTCCGTTAAGCGTCCGACTTTTGCTTAGGTCATGATCTCACGGTTCGTGTGTTCGAGCCCTGCATCGGGCTCTGTGCTGACTGCCAGCTCGGGGCCTGGAGCCTGTTTCAGAGCCTGTGTCTCCCTCTCTCTCTGACCCTTCCCTGCTCACGCTGTCTCTCTCTCTTGCCTAGAAATAAATAAAACATTAAAAAAATTTTTTTAAATAAAATAAAATTGGGTTGTGTGTTTTTTGTTGTTGTTGAGTTTTAGAGTTATATGTATTTTGGATATTAATCTTTTAAAATTGGTCAGGAAAGATTACGAGGTGCAGGGACCCATATTATCTATCATCTCCATAAATATCAGATACAGGATTTGCAAATATTTTCTCCCATTCCATAGGTTGCCTTTCACTCTGGTTGAGAGAGTCCTTTGGTGTACAAAATTTTTTAATTTTGATGAATTCCAGTTTATCTATTTGTTCTTTTTTTAAAAGTTTTTTTAAAAATTTATTTCTGAGAGAGAGAGAGAGAGCATGAGCAGGGGAGTGTCAGAGAGAGAGAGACACACAGAATCTGAAACAGGCTCCAGGCTCTGAGCTGGCTGTCACCACAGAGCCCGACGCGGGGCTCGAACCCACACACCGTGAGATCATGACCTGAGCTAAAGTCGGACGCTTAACTGACTGAGCCTCCCAGGCGCCCCTATTTGTTCTTTTGTTGCTTGTGCTTTTGCTGTCTTATCCAAACACTATCAAAGACAACATCATAAGGCTTTCCCCTTATCATTTCGTCTAAGAATTTTATAGTTTTAGTTCTTTGGTTCATTTCTAGTCAATTTTTTTTTTAATATTTTTTATTTATTTCTAGGAGAGAGAGAGAGAGAGACAGCGTGGGCAGGGGAGGGTCAGAGAGAGAGGGAGCCACAGACTGAAACAGGCTCGAGGCTCTGAGCTGGCAGTCAGCACAGAGCCCGACGCGGGGCTCGAACCCACGAACCGCGAGATCATGACCTAATCGAAAGTCGGACGCTTAACCGACTAAGCCACCCAGGCGCCCCTCTAGTCAATTTTTAAATATGGGGTAGCATAAGGGCCAAACTTCAGTTCTATTGCATGGGGAGATACAGTTTTACTAACAACATATGTAGAAGAAACTGCCCTTTTGCCACTGAGTGGTCTTGGCACCCTTGTAGAAAATCATTGGACTATTTATGCCTTCCTGGGATGGCTTGAACCTTTATATCCTCGGGTCCCTTTTCTACACAACAGGCCTTTAAATACTGACAGCCATCGTGCCCCCACCCCTAAGGATCCTTAGATACATCAACCATTTTTTGATACAGTTCTTTAATTTCATCTGGAGTGCCTAGGATGTATTTGTAGGTTGAACTGATGAACTCATAAGTGAGTAAATATGCGTGGTATAAATCTTCCTCATGACCTTGGTCATTCTTTGGACCTGCCCCTGTGTCCCAATGTTCTTTAAAAACGTGGTTTCCCAAACTGGACACAAGGCCTGGAGAATGACCCATCTGTAGACCAAAAGATGTCACCTTCTATTTACAGGACACCCTGCTCCCTTCACATGGCTAGGGGTTCTGTTAGTTTTTTTGGCAGATGTGTGTGTCTCACGGTGACTAATCTTGGGCTTATGATCAGCAAAAACACCCAAGGATATGTTAACAGAGTTTTTATGGCCATTTCCTCAACTTGATCATAAAAGAGAGAGAGAGATTTCGGGAAATGTAGAAAGGTAAAATGAAAACAAATCAATCCTTAACGTGTGTATCGTTCAGTCTAACTTCTTGTCTATTTGCATGTTTTAACTTTTTAAAAAATTATTTAATGTTTTATTTATTTCTGAGTGAGAGAAAGAGAGAGACAGCATGAGCAGGGGAGGGTCAGAGAGAGAGGGAGACACAGAATCCGAGGCAGGCTCCAGGCTCTGAGCTAGCTGTCAGCACAGAGCCCGACATGGGGCTTGAGCCCACAAACTGTGAGATCATGACCTGAGCCGAAGTTGGACGCTTAACTGACCGAACCACCCAGGCACCCCTTAACTTTTTTCAAACAAAATTCAGATTGTATATTTTATGACATTACATATTCTTCAAAACCTCACTTCATAATGAGACTCTGTAAGATCATAATGGAAATATAAAATTCCTTCATGTAGAGTGTATTGTATCTTAATATTCTATTTTACAATTTATTAGACCATTTTGCTATTGTTGGACATTTCAGTTGTTTTCATTATCTGTTATAAATAGTACCATATGAACATCCTGGTACATAACTCTTTTTTAACCTCTCTGAATCTAAGTTGGACTTTACATCTTATCCATTAGGTTTTACTTTTTCCAACATTTAACTTGCCTTGGGTTGGTTTTTCTTGATTCTTTCATCCTTATCGAAGTCTCTATGAACCTCAATTTTCTTTCCTGATATATTAGACATTCTTCTCACATTTTGGTCAATATAAGCAAGTATTATACCTTCACTTGAGTCTTCACTAAAAATATCAAAGAGCACAAGGTCATAGGCAGAGGTGCGTAGTTTCCTATTAGAGAGAAACTTCCCTTTGTTGATGTTAACCACTTAGAGGAAAGAGAAGTTACATCTTATTACTATTATATTTTTGACACTTTCAAAACTGATATGAAGAGAGGCTCTATCACACAAACTGAGTCCGACTGGAGTCAAAGCTCGTGTTAGCCATATGCCACATTTAGCTGTATAGCTAGTTTCAATAAGTCTTGATATCTGGCGAAACTTGTCTCCAACTTTATTTTCTTCTCCTTCATGATTGTCTTGGCCAGAAGTCAGCAAACGATGACTCACAGGACAAATTTGGCCCACTGCCTGTCTTTGTACATAAACCTTTATTGGAACACAGCCATACCCATTTGTCTATGTACTGTCTGTGGTTGCTTTTGTGTTACAAACATAGAAATGAGTAGTTGTGACAAAGATTGAATGGTTTATAAGTCTGAAATATTTACTATCTGACCCTTTACAGGGGGGTTTCCCCAACCCCCAGTCTTAGCTATTCTAGGTCCTTTGTATACCTGTATTTTAAAAATCCTACAGGTATTTTAATTGAGGTCACATTGAATTTTTAGGTCAATGCCATCTTGCAGTACTGAGTTTCCCAATGCACGAATATAGTATCTCTCACCAGTTATTTGTGTTTTCTTTAATTTCTCTCGTAATGTTTTATGGTGTCAGTGTAGTTCTTGTACAACTTTTAATATATTTATTCCTAGGTATCTGGTATTTTTGATGCTATTATAAATGCATTTTTACACTTTTTATTTTAAAATCGTTTCAGACCGAAAGAAAAGTTGCAAAATTAGTACAAAGCATTCTGGGTACTCTTCTTCCAGATTTCCTAAATGGTAGCATTGCATTGCATTTGCTTTATCATTCCCTCTCCTCTCTGTCTGTCTGTCTGTCTCTCTCTCTCGTTCTCACACACACACATTGTTGGTAAGTGGCATTCTTAAAATCTTAGTTTTCAATGTTGCTAATATATAGAAATAAAACTGATGTTTTATATTGACCTTGTAGCTAGTGACTTTGCTAAATTCACTTGTTAATTCCAGTAATAGACTCTTTGGCTTGTCTACATATGTAATCAGGCAATCTGAAAAAAAAAATGACAGCTTTACAGCTTCCTTTCCAATCTTTGTTATTTCTTTTTCTTGACTTATTGCATTAGCTAGCACTTCTGGTGATAGTGGACATTTTTGTTCTCAAACCCAGAAGAAAGGTGTTTCCATTAATTAATTCCATTAATGGAAAAGAATTCCATTAAACTGGATATTAACAGTAAATATTTTGTTGATATTATGATAAAGAGTATCAACAGAATGCCAACAAAACCCAAAATTCCATCAAGTAAATTCACCTAACAATGAAAAAGAATGAGTTACCGCTACATTCAACAATACAGTGAATCTCATAGATTCAGCAACGAAGTAAGAAAGCCAGACATAAAAGAACTCATTCTGTATCCTTCCTCCTATATCAAGTTCAAGAACAGACAACTAATCAGAATAGTGGTTTCTGAAGCAGGGGATTCACAAGAAAGGGGCATGAGGAAGCTTTCTGGGGAGGTGGAAGTATTATATCTTGATCTGAGTGATGGGCACATAGGCACGGTATCTTCAAACCTGCTGTCTAAACTTTATGAAGCCTATTTGTCTAAACTTTGGTGTATCCAAGTAAAATGGGCCAATAATCTCTTCCTGCCTTACAGAGTAGTATTAGAATTCAGATAAAACACCAGAGCCATGATAGCTAACATCTGCTGGTGTTTTTTCTGTGCCAAGCATCACTTACACACTATATATATCCATTCATTTGATTCTCACTGTACCCTGGATGATGCTTCTGAGGGTCTCACAGTCTCTAAGTGGCAAAGTCAGGATTTGATCCCTGTTAGCCCGGCTGTAACGACTGCCCCATCCTGCCTCTGAGCCCTTCCGCTCTGACAGTGACCAGCATGCCCTTTCACAGCCGCTAGTGTGTTTTCCCAGCTTCTGTTCCTTCTGCTCTTCAGCCTTTCTGCCTCTGCCTTTGAGTTCTCTGAGCTGCCACAGCGTGCTGGAAGAGCTGTTGGAAATTCCAGGCTGGCACAGCATGGTGTTTCCACCCAGGCTGTGGGCTCAGCCTCAAGACAACGTGTTCTTCCCGCAGCCTGTGAGAGAAGCAGTGGAGGAGCCAGCCCTGGGCACTTGGCTTGCTGCCTGTGGCCATCATGGTGTAGCTGGCAGGAACGCTCGAGTGTCGGGGCTTGCTTCTTGCTCGAGGACAATTCTGAACTCTGAGCAGACTTTTCAAGAACCAGTGTTCACCTAGTGATACCCTGTTCCCTCCTCCTCTCCCTCTTTTCCTTTCTTCCTTCTTGCTTTTCTTAATTTGAAAATGTTTAATGGACACAATTTATGCCGGGTTAAAAAAAAATCAAACTGTACCAAAGAGTGTAGAATAAAATGGTCTCCCTCTCAACCTTGATTCTCTCCCACACCAGTTGCCCCCTCCCAGAGGCAACTATTGGGCTAGTTTCCTGTATGACTTCCTGAGATATTTTTATTACTATTTTTTTAATTTAGTGTTTGTTTATTTTTGAGAGAGAGACAGAGCGTGAGGAGAGGAGGAGCAGAGAGAGAGGGAGACACAGAATCCAAAACAGGCTCCAGGCTCTGAGCCATCAGCACACAGAGCCCGAGGTGGGGCTCGAACCCACGGACCTCAGGATCATGACCCGAGCTGAAATCGGTCGCTTAACCGACTGAGCCACCCAGGTGCCTCTCTTCCTGAGATATTTAATGTATAAAAGCATATATAGATGTATGGCTCCCCGCTTGGCTTTTAACAAGTCATATGTCATATGATACTATTACATCTCACTTTTTACACTTTTTTTACACTGAAAAATCTAGCTTGGAGGCGATTACATATATATATGTATATATATGAAGATCTGTTTCCTTCCTTGTAACAGCTACAGAAGACTTCCATCAATTCATTGAATGTAATCTATTTAATACTGCCTCTTCCGGCCTTACCATCTGGTCTACCCACACACCTACACACAGACACCTACCTGAGTGCAGGGAGACGCAGCTTTAATCCTGGCCCTTATGAAGGAAACCAGAGGGTCGAACGAGAATGACTGATCCAAGTGCTGGAAGGAGGGTGATAGACATCTTATTGTGTGGTTATCAAATCTAGATGTGACCGAGTTTCTGTGGAGAGTCTCTTTCCTCCTCCTGGAAAACTGAGCTCGGCATTTCTTTCTTTTTTTTTTTTTTTAATGTTTTTTTTAAAGATTTTATTTGTTTTTTTTTTTTTTTTGCAAATAGTTTATTGTCAAATTAGTTTCTACATAACACTCAGTGCTCATCCCCATAAGTGTCCTCCTCCATGCCC